>NC_092281.1:22697218-22997218 GCF_036320965.1 Panulirus ornatus | reverse complement strand
TTTATTCTAAGACGCCTGTGTTTAGATCTGCTTGTTTTTCCTTGTGTGACTTCAGGTATGCTACCGTCAAAAGAGGATGGGTCAGAGCAAGGACCAAACTTTTCATGAAGGATAGGTCATGTTTTAGATTTTTCCAGATGTTTCTCAACAAGTCATTCTTCCTTTTTGTTGGTGTTCTCTCAGATGATCATACAGCTTGTCTGTTGGTGAAAGTGGTAAGTTTTGAAGGATGAAAACAGTTTTCTTACTGTTGGCAGTCTTGTGAGCATCTGTAAGAATTTTTCTTTCCTTCCACATTTTTATTTACAAAAAAAGAATCTTGACAAGAACAGGCTTTAGGCACAGACTTCAGTAGATAGTGAATGGTGATGTAGTTCGGTTGCTGTGTTAGCTCAATTCCTGGTTATGATATCACAGACCTTGGGTTGCTGGATGGTTATTGGTCACTTTGAATGAGAATCTGCCCCTTGATGATTATTATAGTGGCTGACAGTGATAAACTCTTGCAGATATACCCAATTTTGTGGTGTGAAACAGTGTTCAAGCACCCAGTGAACTAGTGTTGTCTCAGATGCTCATAGTGCACTGCCTTTGGTAAATACATTACTGTTTTCCCTCAACCTACATTTTTATGTAGGAGACTATAGAGATATAGTTGATGTAGCCACTAACTCTTATCACAATTATGTAACAAATTTTGTAGGTTGAAGTATTAAAGTTGTAAAGGAGGTATAGAAAAAGAGGTAAAAAATGAGTCACAGGTTTACTGATGACAAAAGGTGCTTGTGTCATATTTCAGTCTTGGCTGATTCATAGTGTTTTAGAAACAAAATCTTGGTCACTGTGCTAGTGTATGATTCCTTTACTAGATTGTTTTATTTATCTGTTTCTGTCTAGTTGATAGAATAAGATACTTTTACAGGGTATGATTAACAAAACTATGCAATATCTTTCAGATAATGTTAGGTCAAGGAGTGTTAAGGGATGGTCGCTCCCTGCACGAAGCATATGGCTGTGACCTAGACAAGCTGGTGGAGGGAGATAGAGTTGGAGTCATGAGAACATCACAGGTGAGAAAACTTTGTTTGATTGTAGAAAAGGTGATTAGATATTGATATGAATATATGATTTATGGGAGGCCTCCTTTCTCTTTGTTTATGGTTTCCTTTTAGTGTTTCTCTTGATGCTTTGTCAGTGCCTTGATGCTTTCTATTGTAGCTTTTTTCTCTTTAGTATTCTCCCTTGTTATTTCAGATAGTGTCATTAGTATTTTCTCTGCCAATAACTGCCTTTCCTGCTTACTTTTTTTCTCTCATTATTTAGGTGTCCTGTATTTTTTATCTGTTTTTATTTTGTACATTGGTGTCCATCCATTTGTTTTTACTTCGTGATGATGTTCTTATTCGTGTGACTCGCAGAAGAATGAATTGAAATTTCTGAAGCATTGTAGAAGTAGTAATTTTTTTTTTGCTCCTCTTAGTAATTCACTGGACGACCAGTTATGGGTGAGTTTTAAGTAGATAGACCCCAGGGATTTCTTTTATTCATTAGTTTTGTAGAAACTGTGAGTTAGCAATGATTATTTGATTCATGTTAATCCTTCACTGAGAAGTTCTTTGTTATTGTTATAGGATGAATGAAATGCTCCTGTGTTGTATGGTTGTTTTTCTGTCATTGGAGAGAAAAAGGGAATCTGTGTGTATAGCAATTACAGATGTATGGTGCTCCATATAATTATTCGTGTGACTCGCAGAAGAATGAATTGAAATTTCTGAAGCATTGTAGAAGTAGTAATTTTTTTTTTGCTCCTCTTAGTAATTCACTGGACGACCAGTTATGGGTGAGTTTTAAGTAGATAGACCCCAGGGATTTCTTTTATTCATTAGTTTTGTAGAAACTGTGAGTTAGCAATGATTATTTGATTCATGTTAATCCTTCACTGAGAAGTTCTTTGTTATTGTTATAGGATGAATGAAATGCTCCTGTGTTGTATGGTTGTTTTTCTGTCATTGGAGAGAAAAAGGGAATCTGTGTGTATAGCAATTACAGATGTATGGTGCTCCATATAATCCCACTGTTGACTGTTTAGCCATCTGATATACATATGATCTGAGTTCCTTGGTTCCTTACAAGGTAGCATCATTGCTCTCCTATCACCTTCCTGCATGTTTAGGCCCAGATTGCTCAGTCTTGTTCACTCCATCCTTCCATCTCCAGTTTGGTTCCCCTGTTCTCCTTTCTTCCAGTTCTGATACATATCCTCTTTGTCAATCTTTGCTCATTCATTCTCTTTATATGTCCAAACCATTTCAGTACACCCTCTTCAGTTTTCTCATCCACACACTTTTTGGTAACTCTCTTCCCTTGTACCCGTTCATTACTTACTCATTCAAACCACCTCACACCATATGTTGTCCTCAGGCATTTCATTTCCAACACATCCACCATCCTCCACACAGCCTTGCATCCATATAGTATTGTGAGGAGTATTGTACCCTCAAACATACCCATTTCTGCCCTCCCAGATAACAGTGTCTCTGTTGATGCATTCTTAACATTCCCAAACCTTTGACTTATGTCTGCTTCCCTGATACCACTCACTGCCATGTCCACTCCTTATCTATCTCTCTGCCCATCCATCTATATCTCTGATGCCCATTCCCTCCTAGAACTCCCATCAAGGGGTAGGCATGGCAAAAGAGTCTCCACTTATCCCTGCCCTTACATCCCTCCCTTGCATACACCATTCCAGTCATTTTTCCACCCCATTTTCCCATGTCAGAGGTGGTCTTCCTCTCTCGCTAACCCCCTTTAATTGTACTATCATACACTCTTCTTGTAAACTCCCAATCTTGCATTCTTTCCATATGCCCAGACCACCCCAGTATTACATTTCACCCACTTTCCCATTCCACAGTTCATTCCCTTTGCATTCCCCGCCATACCACATCTCTCATACACCCTTTCATTTCTTTCTTCATTCCATCTAGTTGCACTGCATGCTCTTCAAAAATAGCTCATTTCCACAGCCTGGATTCTTGACCTCTATGACTCATTCCATGTGCATGTTTTAGCTGCATAGATCAGGGTTGGGAGGACTATGCTGACTCTTAACCCCCTCTTCACTTACATACTTACACTTCTACCCTTCATTATTCCATTAAAGGACCCAGTGACTCTTCAGGTATCTAAAACATGTCAGTACTAACTTTCAGAAGATATTCAGAGCAGACTGAATTATTTTTGATAAGATTTTTTGAATGTTAGTTTCTGCAATATGCACTTATAGTGGTGGATACTATTATTTCCAGATGCAAGATTTTTAGCATTATGCCATGAGTTGAATGCCGGATAATAAAGCTTTTTGTGTATATAACACTTTTGTCTTTGACTTCGTTTTTACATGGGCGGATGATTGGTCAGACTTGTTCTTGCTGTGAACAACACTGCTAGATTTTATTTTATTAAACTTAAACTTGATGTCTATAATACAGTAATTACTAAATTTCAGGGTGACCTGAAGTTCTTTGTCAATGGAGAGTGCCAGGGTGTTGCAGCTGCCAACTTACCACAGATGTTGTATGCTGTGGTTGATATGTATGGCAAGTGTGCTCAGGTTACTGTTACTGCCCCATCCACACCAGACTCTAGTAAGTTTTATAATTTTGGATGACACATTTTCATGTGTTTTGTACTACTTTTATGTTTTAACAATATAGGACAATTATTTTTTGAAGCTTTTGCTGAAACTTCTGGAGAACATGAGACATAATTTGAATGTATTATATGCTTAAGAGTTATGCACAGGGACTTCATAGTTGACTCTTTCAGACACGCTAGATGAGGACTCCACGAGTGAGATGTCATCAATGCGAGACTCCAACATTTTGGACTCCAATCATGACCAGATTCCTTCTGGTGTTATAAATGTCAATAGTCACACCTGTGGAAACTTGAATGCAACTGTTGGTAATCATGCACCTTCTGTTAATGTTACTACTGGTGTAAGTCATGGCACTTGTAGTGCACTCAGTAATCATGTAGCAAACATCAGCATTGCCAACAGCCTTATGTCTAACAGTGACAGTAATGTTCTCCATGACGAGAGGGATGGTAGAGAAAGTAGCTGTGACGCATCTCGTAATCCTTCGCCACGAGCCTCAAATGGAGCACCTCATCCCCCTGTTGCAGTTTGTGGACCAACACAGGCGGTCACAGTGACCAGCTGTAACAATGCTGGCCCTGGGAATACCCCATCTGGTTATACTTGTGGTGGTGCAGTGGGTGGCACTGGTGGGAACAATAATAACAATGGTAATAATAACAGTGGTGGTGGAAACAACAATAATGGCACAAGCTGTTTAAACATAGGTGCAGGTCAAATTGGAAGTAATAATCCAAGTGACTTAGACAACATGGTGAACTATACCTCAGGATCTGACAGACTAAGATTTCATGACAAGTGTGGAACTCTTGTAAAACTGTCCAACAGTTCCAGAACAGCTGAACGGAGAAGACCTTTAGATGAATTCAATAATGGAGTGGTCATGAGCAGTAGAGCACTTAGGGAAAATGAACTTTTTGAGGTAAATATCTCACAGTTTAACCTTTTTATTTTGATAATATTGAACTGTATGAAGTAAATCTTATTAGAGATTTATGTACCATATCCTGTGGGAGGTTAATGGCTATTCTTTAGAGATCTCCAATGATAGATTTTAGTTATCATAAAGCTATTAACTGCCATTAAGATGAAGAAAGATGACTGTCATTTGATGTGGGAAGTACTTGATGTTTCAGGGTTAACATCTTTCTGTCTTATTTATGATGTACCTTTTGATTTAAATGAGATCACACCCTGAAAGTCTGGTCACCAACCTTCTCATTTCTGTCATTGTGGAGGACCCATCAGGAACACTTAGATCATTAACTGGGGAATTGTATATTAGTGTGGGTTTCTCTCAAATTGAGTATTTGCTAGTTGAGTCATGCAATTAAGAATATGCAAAGAGAGAGTGAAGGTTGCTCCATTAAGTATGTACTAGATGTAAAGTAAAAGAAAGGATATTAGAGGTATGAAGTTGATGAATGTGTTAACGTTAATGGTACCGAAGAACAGAGCCATCAGAGATTTAATTTTGTTCATTACCATGTTTCTCAGGTCATTTAAGGTCTCTTGTGTATCTTCCCTGAAAGCCACATCATTGAATCATTACTTCAGGAGTGAGGACATTTTTGATAAAAGATATATATTTGGAAATTATAGGAATATTTATATTTTCCTGAAACCATTGCAAAATTTTCTTTAACAGATTTCCTAAACTATAAACTTTTGGATAATGATTTGACTCTTTCACTCCAGCTTGCGTATATACATAACTCTGGTATATTTTTCTGTTTACTGTGACTTGGACTTATAAAACAATGGTTCTTGAATAGATTGCCTGTGCCTTGAGACAAATTTATGTCCATGAATGATTGTAGTGGCATCTCAAGCATTGTTACCTTTTTCAAAGACTATAACCTATATTGTTTCCTTACATGGGCCAATATACATAGAAATGCCAAGGAAGTGTGCAACATATTTACCTCCACAATTTGTGATAATTTGTGAAACTCGGATAGATATTTTTGATGTAAACCCCTAGTAATCATATTCTTTTGTGACAAAAGCATTTCCAGAAATATCACTTACCTTACTGCATATGCTTAAAAGTACTTCATATGTCTAGCTGCAAAGCAGCATAAGTTAAAAGGCACTTAGCAGATGTAAACAGTGTTACACAAGAGTGACTTTATAAATCATTTTATACAGAAAATTATTTTTTAATTGTAATGACAAACTTGAGACATTTTTTGGAATACTTGAGATTATCCATAACACAAAGTATATAGTTGATATTAGGTCTGTTACAGTGAAATGTTTAGAATTGGAAAGTATAGTTAGAGATTGTGTGATATTTTCAGTATTACTTGGATATTCAATAGATTTCCTTTATTAAAGGATCAAAGGCAAAACCTGAAGATCGATAAAGTGCACTGATGGAAGAGAGGATGTTCTTTGTCAGTTACTTATATGTATCATTTGTATTCATTTGTGTAAGTTGTTATATCTAATTTGTGACTGGAGTTGCTGCAGGTGATAGTAACTGATATTGTATATCAGGACAGATCTGATGAGAAGTCATAAACTGAGTTGGTGTGAATTTTTAGTTAAAATGGTTCATATCAATGAAATCCCATTTAGCTTATCAGTAAGTCACTTGATATAAGAAAAGTTCCAGTTGAATTAAACTTTGCCAGAGTCACCTAAGAAGTAGTAGGTTTACAAGACTTGTGAGCCAGAAAAAGTCACTGCATTCTGATTTTTTGCTTAGGAGACTGGCTATCCCTTTTGTGATCTCAGAGAATGTACTAAAAATAACTAAGTACAGATGAATACATAGTAGTATTGCTAGTGCTGTACATGGTAGGATTGTAGCATTTGCATGCGTAGGATTATTACATCCCCATTAGTTAAGGAACAAGAAAGATTAGGAAGGGAAAGGGGCATTTTAGACCAGGCTTTTTTACTTAGGTAATTGGTGGAAAAAGTTGATAAGGAAAGTGAAAGTGCATGCAATGTTAGTGAGTTTAGGAGTGATGAATAAAAAAAGGTTTTGGGAACTTTTGACTATCTGTGTTGTTATGCAAGACTGCTGAATGGTCTTTAGTCTTTCTGTGCTGTTGTGCATTTATGCATTCTACTTTGGATGTAGGTTTACTAGACTCCATTTGCATGTCATTATGCTATGAGTGAAAAATCACCTTTGGTGATGTTATATCATGGTCATTGGATTATGAGGAATAGTCTTGTTAAAGTAATTCTTACCCAAAAAAGTGTATTTCCCTACTTTTGAATGAAGCACAGCCATGTAGCTGCTTGAGCCCCTTATAAGGGCCCCTAGGGTTGTTTAGATAATCAAACTAAAGGAAAGCTGAACATATATATTTATGTTTCCATATTTCGTGCCCACATTTGAATAGGCTTCTGCTTTCTAGAGGTACACTGTATATAGATGTCATGTATCATGAGCAACTTTAGTTAGCTTGTGGTAAAGATCCTCCAGTCCATCACTTTTCCACAGATCACCATGGAAAGGAGTCATTCACATGCTCACAGGTGGTTTCAACTTATTACTACACTGCAGAAAAATGAGATTGTAGGAGGTTAGATGGTTGTGACAATCATCTATCTGATTTGGACATTAAGGACCCTGAAGAGAGTGATTTTGAATATAGGACTAGAGGATGATAAAATGGGTTAACCACTTCACCTGACTAACATCCACTTTCTTTATTTTCTCCTTGGTTCCTTAAAGAATGTGCCATTTTCATTGATATTTTGATAGAAAGTTGCCAGAGGCTCTTAACCACACCCATGTGAAAGATACAAATGACTTAAGGGCTTAGTTAGCCTAAAAATGACAGACAGAGGTGTATAACATCATGCTGTTGTCCTTAAAATAAATCCTTGCCTGTTGGGTGTCATTTCCAGAACTAATGAATGTTTTCAAAAAGGTCAAGGTTAGAGTTGTTGGAAACAGTTTTTGTTCAGCTTCTGATTTAAGAGCAAGGATGTCACACAACCTGCAAAGTACTTTTTTTTTTTCAAAATTTTATTCCAGGCCAAAAACAAGGGCATCAACAGGAGAATTATTCTATGTTTTATATAAACACCCACATACTGAAACACAGTTAAGATGACTGCCTGTGCATAATATCCATTAGACCTTAAAGGTAAAACAACTGGACAGTCATCCTAGACTGAAGGATGCTTACTGGCACATTCTGATATCCCCAAGACTGAGAAAGGCTTTGGCATTCAGAATTGGAATACAGACCTGGCAGTTCAAGGTGATGCTTTTCAATATATGCATAGTACTAATGTCTACTAGCTTTGGCTTCCCTAACAACTTCTTGATGATATCAGTGTAAGAGATTAGGTGCCAGACAAGAAGTTTTGTCCCGAATACCTTTCAGAAATGGGCCTGATTATCAACCTGGACAAGTCCTGCTTGATTCTTAGCCAGAATTTTACGTTATTAGTAGTAGATTGGAACTTTTTTGGCATTCTGTGTCTCCCAAGAGACATGGCTCGGAACTACTTGAAGTGCTACAATTGCTGCATCGTCCGTGTTCTCTGTGTCTCAAAGTTAGTTAGAGTAACTTTTTGAAAGTTTAGTTTTGCAGCCCTTTGGAAAAGTGATGTGTTGAGGCTATAGGTCAAAAAGTTTAATTTCTAAATGAGCAAATTGTTTTCTGCAGATAACAGAGGTCTTCAGAGAGTACTTCATAGGAACTTCTTGATTTCTGTATCTGGTTGCCTGATGTAGAAAATCTTTAATAACAACCCCTACCTTAGAGGTTTCCAGTGACTAATGTAGTAGCTGGTATGGACATATTGAATCATGGATGTGGCTTTCAGCAATTGATGTTGTGAAGAATGAGCATTGATGGATAAATTGTGCATTACAAGAATTTGGTGACTTGAGTAAAGAATGGAGTTAAGAAAGGTATATGATGAGTAGATACTGTAAGAATGGCACCTGCTAAGGACTAGGATGTTCTAGGGTATTTATCAGGCCAGAAGTTGTTATAGATGTGATTTGGAATACAAAAAGGGGAAGTATGAATGGAAGTGTGAGTCTCATCTGACACATTAGCTTAATTTGTCGGTTGAATCATTTAGAAGTTTTGCAGTAGTCCAGATGACTTTTATTTTTTTTTATTTCTGCTCCTTGAACATAAATTGAGGATATCTAAATGAATTGTAAAGCCGTATGCACTTGATCCACCTCATAAAATTGAGAGTAGAGGTACAAATGATGGCTATGGAGGTAAAAACAAAACAAACAATTGAATGGCCTCCTTGGGAACTTAATCCCTTAAAGATTTTTGGGTAGGTAGACCCATGACAGATAATGACAGTAATACCTCAGCCATTGAAGGTTTCCCTTTATGAGAATTTAGCATTAATGTCAGGATTGTAAGTATATGACAGAAAAGTTGCACATTATTTGGGTACTAAGGGTTTTGTAGGTTCTTGGAACATTAGAGAATCAGAAGACTATGAAACATAGTCAGTTTACCATAATTAAGGCTTTGTTTAGTTGCTGAAACTAAAATCACATAGGGCAGATCCAGTAAAGATTTTTCTCATTTTAAACTGACCACATGAACATTAGAAAGAGCACTTGCTTTTAGTTTGGTCAGAACAGTATTTTACCTTGTAAGGTTTGCAGTGCTTTTACAAAACTTTTTTTTTTTAATAGTGATCACCTCAAATACCATATCCTACTGAAGCTTGAGGTTGTTATATGAAATGCCCTTCCAGATTCGCATTGACCGGTTGGTGGACAAATGGTCTGGCAGTATAGAAGTTGGAATTACTACACATAATCCAGGACTCCTGGAATTCCCTGCAACCATGACCAACATGCGTTCGGGCACCACCATGATGAGTGGCACAGGGATACTAACCAATGGAAAAGGAACTCACAGAGAGTATGGTGAATTCAATCTTGATGAACTTAAGGTAGGAACTGATTAGATGCTATATTTTGTTGTAAAGCTTGCAATTTGAAAATAAAAAAGGTAACTCGTTTTCATGGTGTAAAAGATTATTTATTCATTTATTATACTTGATTGCTGTTTCCCATGTTAGTGGGGAAGCACCAGGTAACAGGCAAAGAAAGATCCATTCGCTCATATATGTGCATATTTACATACACTCTCACAAACATGTACATATACACACATATACATATTTCATTTTATTCATTCATTATACTTTGTCGCTGTCTCCCACATTATTGAGGTAGCACAAAGAAACAGACAAAAGAATGGCCCAACCCACCCACATGCACATGTATAAACGTACACGTCCACACACGCACATATACATAACTATACATTTCAACGTATACGTATATATACATACACAGACATATACATATATACGCATTTACATAATTCACACTTGCTGCCTTTATTCATTCCTGTCGCCACCCCACCACACATGAAATGAGAACCCCCTGCACATGCGTGAGGTAGCGCTAGAAAAATACAGCAAAGGCCGCATTCGTTCACACTCAGTCTCTAGCTCTCACGTGGAATGCACCGAAACCACTGCTCCCTTTCCACATCCAGGCCCCACAAAATTTTCCATGGTTTACCCCAGACACTTCATATGCCCTGGTTCAATCCATTGACAGCACATCAACCCCGGTATACCACATCGTTCCAATTCACTCTATTCCTTGCACGCCTTTCACCCTCCTGCAAGTTCAAGCCCCGATCGCTCAAATCTATTTCACTCCATCCTTCCACCACCAATTTGGTCTCCCACTTCTCGTTCCCTCTACCTCTGACACATATATCCTTTTTGTCAATCTTTCCTCACTTATTCTCTCCATGTGACCAAACCATTTCAATACACCCTCTTCTGCTATCTCAACCACCCTCTTTTTATTACCACACATCTCTCTTACCCTTTCATTACTTGATCAAACCACCTCACTTCACATATTGTCCTCAAAGATCTCATTTCCAACACATCCACCCTCCTCTGCACAACCCTACCTATAGCCCACGCCTCGCAACCATATAACATTGTTGGAACCAGTATTCCTTCAAACATACCCATTTTTGCTTTCCGAGATAATGATCTCGCTTTCCACACATTTTTCAACACTCCGAGAACTTTCGCCCCCTCTCCCGCCCTGGGACTCACTTCCACTTCCATTGTTCCATCCGCTGCCAAATCTACTCCCAGATATCTAAAAACACTTCACTTCCTCCAGTTTTTCTCCATTCAAACTTACCTCCCAATTGACTTGTCCCTCAACCCTACTGTACCTAATAACCTTGCTCTTATTCACATTTACTCTCAGCTTTCTTCTTTCACATACTTTACTAAACTCAGTCACCAGCTTCTGCAGTTTCTCACCCAAATCAGCCACCAGCGCTATATCATCAGCGAACAACAACTGACTCGCTTACCAAGCCCTCTCATCCATAACAGACTGCATACTTGCCCCTCTCTCCAAAAATCTTGCATTCACCTCCCCAACAACAAATTAAACAACCATGGAGACATCACGCACCCCTGCCACAAACCGACATTCACTGAGAACCAATCACTTTCCTCTCTCCTACTCGTACACATGCCTTACAGCCTTGATAAAAACTTTTAACTGCTTCTAGCAACTTACCTCCCACACCATATACTCTTAATACCTTCCACAGAGCATCTCTATCAACTCTATCATATGCCTTCTCCAAATCCATAAATGCTGCATACAAATCCATTTATTTTTCTAAGCATTTCTCACCAGCTGCCTTGCCACATTTTATCCTTTGTAAGACTTTCAACACCACTTCTTTCTTTACCAACCACTTTCCATGACTCTATCACTTTGCATACCACCCTGACCCAGACTCTGCATCTGCCACCATCATCAAACACATTTGACAGTAATTTAAAATATTCACTCCATCTCGCTTCATCACTTCCTATTACCACTTTCCCTTGTACCCCCTTCACTGATGTTTGTACTAGTTCCTTTTTTTTTTTTCGCATTAACCTCCTTCCAAAACATCATCATACTCCCCCTAAAGTTTACTGATGCACTGTAATTCCGACTCTCATTTGCCCTCTTATTCAACCACTGCACCTTACTCTTGACCAACTGCTACTTTCTCATATACATAACCCTATCATTTGCTTTCCTTCCCTGTAAGTACCACCCATATGCCTTCCTATTTTCTTTCACTTGCAACTTTGTTCCTCTTCCCACCTCTCACTACCCTTTTTAGTCTGTCCACCTCCCATATTTCACATGCCACGTGAATCTCTTGCACATGCCAGCACTGCTTTCCTAAATATCTCTCATTCCTCACCCACTGTCATTGCCTCATTTACTCCCACTCTTGCCATTTTACACTCGTTCTCCAGTTATTTGTTTACACAAGTCTCTTTTCCAAGCTCACCCACTTTCACCACTCTCTTCTCACTGATACTGTTTCCTCTTCTTCTTTTTCGATAATTGGTTTCAATGATTGGTTTGGTGAAGAGAGAGAAAGTAGTGAAATCCATGCACAAGATGAAATTTGGCAAAGTGGCTAAAGTGGATGATATCACAGTTAAATTTGTCAAGAAAGGGGATGACTTTTTGATCAGTCAGTGTCCTTTCCCTAGGTGTGATACCTAAGGATTGGCAGAGGGCCTGCAGCATCCATTATATAAATGCAAGGGAGATAAAATTGAATGATGTAAAAACTAACAAGACAGTTTCCTCCAAGTTGTACCTAACCAGCCAGGTTTTATTGCAGAGGATGATTATACACCTGCAGCATTAAATGGCCATGAATACCAAGCCCTCACCAGGGAAACATGGTTGTAGATTGAGCTCTTGTGGTAGAAAACAGCCATTGAAGCCATTTGAGGTAAACATAAGGTGAGATTGGGAGCTGGAGCCAACTAATCATCGGCTGTACCATTGTTTAGAGGTATAATGAGAAAATTGCACGTTGCATTAAGCAAGAATTATTCAACTTTTTGGATGAGGACTGTAACCTAGATTTAAGGCCATTATTTAACAATATAGTTCAAACCACTATGTTTTCCAGGAGGGAGATCGAATAGGAATGATGATCAAAACTGGCGGAGAGCTACACTACTATATTAATGGTCTGGACCAGGGTATTGCAGCTACCTCAGTCCCTTCACCTGTGTGGGCTGTTGTCGATCTGTATGGCATGACAGTTAAGGTGAAGTTTTACTTGTTGCTAAATTGTGATTGTGTTTGTTTAAGGTGATGGTAAAGGTGACCTAAGATTAATCTTTGTCATATACAGGGGATCCTTGCATAGCAATAGGGTTATGTTCCTGGCAATTTGTTGTTACAGTTACACCAGAATGTTTTATAAGTAATTGAAACTCAGTTTATACGGGGGGAGGTTATTTTTCAGACCAAAAATTTCTTCCTTTAAATTCTCATGTATGGACTGTGCTGGAAATATCTTAGTTTACCATCAGTATACCACACACTCTCATGATGTAAATTAGACTTGGATTCATTGGTAAATCAGATGTTATGTACTGCTTATGCTCAAATATAAAAACCAGCCATATCAAGTAACCATTTACTTCAGATTTTTGGGCAAGATATCCTTCACTTCAGAGGCCCAGGAATTGCTGAATTAACTGAATTGCTAACTAATCATTTGGTAAAACTCAGGAATGACAAGAATAAACCATGACGATTGTAAGCACATTACATCAGTTGAAATGTTCTTGTACAGTATGGTATGGGCTGTTATACAGGATTTATCATGTCGGGTAGCAAGCTTCATTGAGCAGAACTCTCTGCCCAATGCACTTCCACATCTGTACTACTGATATGAATGAAACAGCAATCATATCTTATATGTATTATGGTGAAAATGCAGCCATATCCTCAACTGCATGTATAAGTGTGGTTGGTGAACAAAATGTGACATTGCCCGCTGGTGGTCTCACTAATGCCTGGTCATCAACCAAAACTATAAAAGTTTTATTATGGATGATTTTGGAATGTTAGTTGCATCACAGTATGACATATGCTCAATCAAAAACATAATGTAGGTATTGAAATGAAGTTAAAGTACAGTTTTACTCTGGTGGAACTCTTTATCTGTGGAGTTGTGTGCACCACTGTTGCATCCCATCAACAAGCACTGCTTCCTCCTGGATATGGGCTAGTGATTTTCTTCAAGTACAATACAGTACTTCGTAACTCCCCATAGACTGGACTGAATTTATGTGAGGTCATGTTGAACACCATGTCTCAGGTGCCATGAGTCAAGTGCATCCTTGTTCCTCATGTAATGGCAGATCAGGCTACTTGCCCTTTCTCTTTAGATTTGTTTGTATACCTTCATGTAATAATCTTTTGTTATTCTCCCAGAGGAGGTATTGGAAAATAGACAGTATTTTTTCTTGTGAGTTATGAATAATTTGCCTACCCCACAGTACCAATCTGGATTAATATTATCACTGTACATGTTTACTCACACATTATTCATCACACACCCACAGTGTGCAAGAATGATGCACACCCCCTTTGCTTCCTGTTAAGTAACATTACTTCCCCCAAAGGAACACTGCTTCCCCTAAAGGAACACTGCTACCCCCAAAGGAAGCCTGCTTCCTCCTTAGCCATGGATTGTTGTTTACCTGGGTGCAGTTCCAGTTATTAACTCAAATAAGCAGTGTTTCAATAGGATTATAGTAAAATTGTTGGTAAGATTTTGAAGATAAATGTAGGTTGTGTTTTGTCAACACTTTTGTAACAACTTCACTGGAATGTTGTGGTACATCATAACTCACCCTAACCCAGACTGAACTCATATGAGTTTAGGTTAGGCACCAAGTTTCTCAGGTGCCAGCGAGTCAGGTGCAGCCTTGTTCCTCAGTTAGTGGTGTGTTACACTAGGAGCCCAGTTTATGTTATATTCTTTTGTCATTCCCCCTAAGAGGTCTTGGAAAAGAGACAAAATTTGTCAAGATGTTCTTTTATTTTCCTAGAATTTTGCTTTCGTCTACCCTATGGTACTATTGTAGATCAGTATTATTACAGTTCTTGTTAACTCATGCCTTGGTCATCACTCACATTTGCTGTCTGCAGAGCAGTGTGTGCTGTGTTTGCTTGCTGTTAAGGAAAAGTGCTTCCCCAAGGAACCCTCCTTCCCTCAAAGGAACACTGCTTCCTTCCCACCTACAAGCTTATTTTTTTTTTTTTTTTGAAGTATAGTTCTCCATTAAAAACTTGGATAAGTTTTGATTCCTATTGAGAATGCTGGCAATGAGGGTTTGAGGTAGGTGTTGTTGAAGTGGGATAGGTTGTTATGAATGGTTTGTCAAACCATCCAAAGTAAGTTTATCCATTTATGTATGTAATATTTATGTTTGATGTGTTAGGCCTGTATATTACTTATTTTAACATTTCCATGTTTGGTGGATCTCACTTTTATGGCTCATTTAGAGTATGAGAATTTGATGTTCCTTGTAAGGTGTCTATCAGCGGCTGGAATGTGATGAATCTAATTTTATTTTGCTTTGATATTATTATTATAATTATGTTTTGGCTCTGAGTGAAACGAAGCTAAAGGGTAAAGGGGAAGAGTGGTTTGGGAATGTCTTGGGAGTAAAGTCAGGGATTAGTGAGAGGACAAGAGCAAGGGAAGGAGTAGCACTACTCCTAAATCAGGAGTTGTGGGAGTATGTGATAGAGTGTAAGAAAGTAAATTCTAGATTGATATGGGTAAAACTGAAAGTTGATGGAGAGAGATGGGTGATTATTGGTGCATATGCACCTGGGCATGAGAAGAAAGATCAGGAGAGGCAAGTGTTTTGGGAGCAGCTGAATGAGTGTGTTAGTGGTTTTGATGCACGAGACCGGGTTATAGTGATGGGTGATTTGAATGCAAAGGTGAGTAATGTGGCAGTTGAGGGAATAATTGGTATACATGAAGTGTTCAGTGTTGTAATGGAAATGGTGAAGAGCTTGTAGATTTATGTGCTGAAAAAGGACTGGTGATTGGGAATACCTGGTTTAAAAAGCGAGATATACATAAGTATACGTATGTAAGTAGGAGAGATGGCCAGAGAGCGTTATTGGATTACGTGTTAATTGATAGACGGGCGAAAGAGAGACTTTTGGATGTGAATGTGCTGAGAGGTGCAACTGGAGGGATGTCTGATCATTATCTTGTGGAGGCGAAGGTGAAGATTTGTGGGGGTTTTCAGAAAAGAAGAGAGAATGCTGGGGTGAAGAGAGTGGTGAGAGTAAGTGAGCTTGGGAAGGAGACTTGTGTGAGGAAGTACCAGGAGAGACTGAGTGCAGAATGGAAAAAGGTGAGAACAAAGGAGGTAAGGGGAGTGGGGGAGGAATGGGATATATTTAGGGAAGCAGTGATGGCTTGCGCAAAAGATGCTTGTGGCATGAGAAGCGTGGGAGGTGGGTTGATTAGAAAAGGTAGTGAGTGGTGGATGAAGAAGTAAGAGTATTAGTGAAAGAGAAGAGAGAGGCATTTGGACAATTTTTGCAGGGAAAAAATGCAAATGATTTGGAGAGGTATAAAAGAAAGAGGCAGGAGGTCAAGAGAAAGGTGCAAGAGGTGAAAAAGAGGGCAAATGAGAGTTGGGGTGAGAGAGTATCATTAAATTTCAGGGAGAATAAAAAGATGTTTTGGAAGGAGGTAAATAAAGTGCATAAGACAAGGGAGCAAATGGGAACTTCAGTGAAGGGGGCTAATGGGGAGGTGATAACAAGTAGTGGTGATGTGAGAAGGAGATGGAGTAAGTATTTTGAAGGTTTGTTGAACGTGTTTGATGATAGAGTGGCAGATATAGGGTGTTTTGGTCAAGGTGGTGTGCAAAGCGAGAGGGTTAGGGAAAATGATTTGGTAAATAGAGAAGAGGTAGTAAAAGCTTTACGGAAGATGAAAGCCGGCAAAGCAGCAGGTTTGGATGGTATTGCAGTGGAATTTGTTAAAAAAGGGGGTGACTGTATTGTTGACTGGTTGGTAAGGTTATTTGATGTATGTATGATTCATGGTGAGGTGCCCGAGGATTGGCGGAATGCTTGCATAGTGCCATTGTACAAAGGCAAAGGGGATAAGAGTGAGTGCTCAGATTACAGAGGTATAAGTTTGTTGAGTATTCCTGGTAAATTATAGGGGAGGTTATTGATTGAGAGGGTGAAGGCATGTACAGAGCATCAGATTGGGGAAGAGCAGTGTGGTTTCAGAAGTGGTAGAGGATGTGTGGATCAGGTGTTTGCTTTGAAGAATGTATGTGAGAAATACTGAGAAAAACAAATGGATTTGTATGTAGCATTTATGGATCTGGAGAGGGCATATGATAGAGTTGATAGAGATGCTCTGTGGAAGGTTTTAAGAATATATGGTGTGGGAGGCAAGTTGTTAGAAGCAGTGAAAAGTTTTTATCGAGGATGTAAGGTATGTGTACGTGTAGGAAGAGAGGAAAGTGATTGGTTCTCAGTGAATGTAGGTTTGCGGCAGGGGTGTGTGATGTCTCCGTGGTTGTTTAATTTGTTTATGGATGGGGTTGTTAGGGAGGTTAATGCAAGAGTTTTGGAAAGAGGGGCAAGTATGCAGTCTGTTGTGGATGAGAGAGCTTGGGAAGTGTCAGTTGTTGTTCGCTGATGATACAGCACTGGTGGCTGATTCATGTAAGAAACTGCAGAAGTTGGTGACTGAGTTTGGTAAAGTGTGTGAAAGAAGAAAGTTAAGAGTAAATGTGAATAAGAGCAAGGTTATTAGGTACAGTAGGGTTGAGGGTCAAGTCAATTGGGAGGTAAGTTTGAATGGAGAAAAACTGGAGGAAGTAAAGTGTTTTAGATATCTGGGAGTGGATCTGGCAGCGGATGGAACCATGGAAGCGGAAGTGAATCATAGGGTGGGGGAGGGGACGAAAATTCTGGGAGCCTTGAGGAATGTTTGGAAGTCGAGAACATTATCTCGGAAAGCAAAAATGGGTATGTTTGAAGGAATAGTGGTTCCAACAATGTTGTATGGTTGCGAGGCGTGGGCTATGGATAGAGTTGTGCGCAGGAGGGTGGATGTGCTGGAAATGAGATGTTTGAGGACAACATGTGGTGTAAGGTGGTTTGATCGAGTAAGTAATGTAAGGGTGAGAGATGTGTGGAAATAAAAAGAGTGTGGTTGAGAGAGCAGAAGAGGGTGTTTTGAAGTGGTTTGGTCACATGGAGAGAATGAGTGAGGAAAGATTGACCAAGAGGATATATGTGTCGGAGGTGAAGGGAACGAGGAGAAGTGGGAGACCAAATTGGAGGTGGAAAGATGGAGTGAAAAAGATTTTGAGTGATTGGGGCCTGAACATGCAGGAGGGTGAAAGGCGTGCAAGGAATAGAGTGAATTGGAACGATGTGGTATACCGGGGTCGACGTGCTGTCAATGGATTGAACCAGGGCATGTGAAGCGTCTGGGGTAAACCAT
This sequence comes from Panulirus ornatus, assembly GCF_036320965.1. Taxonomy (NCBI): domain Eukaryota; kingdom Metazoa; phylum Arthropoda; class Malacostraca; order Decapoda; family Palinuridae; genus Panulirus; species Panulirus ornatus. The sequence goes on along the minus strand of NC_092281.1, from coordinate 22,979,152 downwards.
GGAAAGTGTGTGGGGCCTGGATGTGGGAAGGGAGCTGTTGTTTCGGTGCATTATTACATGACAGCTAGAGACTGAGTGTGAACGAATGGGGCCTTTGGTGTCTTTCCTAGCGCTACCTCGCACACATGAGGGGGGAGGGGGTTGTTATTCCATGTGTGGCGAGGTGGCGATGGGAACAAATAAAGGCAGACAGTATGAATTATGTACATGTGTATATATGTATATGTCTGTGTGTGTATATATATGTGTACATTGAGATGTATAGGTATGTATATTTGCATGTGTGGACGTGTATGTATATACATGTGTATGTGGGCGGGTTGGGCCATTCTTTCGTCTGTTTCCTTGCGCTACCTCACTAACGCGGGAGACAGCGACAAAGCAAAATGAATGATAAATAAATATTATTATAAAAGGCATTATGATTAAAAACCTTTCCAGTATATTTAGATATATCATTGTTGATTGAAAAGAACATTTGAAAAAATAATCTCTTCAAATCTGTTGCTATTTTGGAAACATAGTGTCATTCTATAAATTTTTACCCTATTTCTCTGATGTAGCTATAACGAAATGTTGTTCTGTGAGCTGTTTCTCTGAGGGGACTTCTTGTACTGAGAGGAAACAATAGCATGTACCATTAATATAAGACTTGAATGCTTTTCATGGATTATAATATTTAGTTTACCAGAAGAATTTTCTTAAGCCTTACCTCCTCTCTGGTAATGTGTGATTTAAGGAAACTGAAAAGAGTAGCATTTACTGGTAATATAAGATTTAGATGGTGTTGATGTAATATGGTAATATGTTTATCAGTTGAACTGTATTTAGCCTTTCCTTCCTCTCTGGAAATGTATGATTTATGAATGCTCTATTGTAAAGTAAGCTCTTTTTTATTGCCTCTTATTTCATAAAAGTGAGAGAAAGTAATACTTGCTCAGCATACAGTCTGTTTGGATGAATATATGATCATATCTGATTTTTCACACACATGATTAACGAATGTGCAATATGTGAAACACAGAAAACCACCTCTCTTGAAAATGGATCCTTTTTTCAGCTCATTTGCTATAAGTTGGTTTTGAATATGCAATGGATGTTTCTGCCCCTTTTTTTTTCTTGTTCTACTGGTTCCTTTGATGTAGTGTTCGTGCTGTTAGAGCACATTGATTTCATAACCAATTATGCTATCTATCTCTATCATCAGTTGTTGTTCGCTGATGATACAGCGCTGATGGCTGATTCATGTGAGAAACTGCAGAAGCTGGTGACTGAGTTTGGTAAAGTGTGTGAAAGAAGAAAGTTGAGAGTAAATGTGAATAAGAGCAAGGTTATTATTATTACAGTCGGGGTGAGGGTCAAGTCAATTAGGAGGTAAGTTTGAATTGAGAAAAACTGGAGGAAGTGAAGTGTTTTAGATATCTGGGAGTGGATTTGGCAGTGGATGGAACCATGGAAGCGGAGGTGAATCATAGGCAGGGGGGGGGGGCCAAAATTCTGGGAGCCTTGAAGAATGTGTGGAACTCGAGAACATTATCTCGGAAAGCAAAAATGGGTATGTTTGAAGGAATAGTCGTTCCAACAATGTTGTGTGGTTGCAAGGCGTGGGCTATGGATAGAGTTGTGTGCAGGAGGGTGGATTTGCTGGAAATGAGATGTTTGAGGACAATATGTGGTGTGAGGTGGTTTGATCGAGTAAGTAATAATAGGGTAAGAGAGATGTGTGGTAATAAAAAGCGTGTGGTTGAGAGAGCAGAAGAGGGTGTTTTGAAATGGTTTGGTCACATGGAGAGAATGAGTGAGGAAAGATTGACCAAGAGGATATGTGTCAGAGGTGGAGGGAATGAGAAGTGGGAGACCAAATTAGAGGTGGAAAGATGGAGTGAAAAAGATTTTGAGTGATCGGGGCCTGAACATGCAGGAGGGTGAAAGGTGTGCAAGGAATAGAGTGAATTGGAACGATGTGGTATACCGGGGTCGAAGTGCTGTCAATGGATTGAACCAGGGCATGTGAAGCGTTTGGGGTAAACCATGGAAAGTTCTGTAGGGCCTGGATGTGGAAAGGGAGCTGTGGTTTCGGTGCATTATTACATGACAGCTAGAGACTGAGTGTGAACGAATGGGGCCTTTGTTGTCTTTTCCTAGCGCTACCTCGCACACATGAGGGGGAGGGGGTTGTTATTCCATGTGTGGTGAGGTGGTGATGGGAATGAATAAAGGCAGACAGTATGAATTATGTGCATGTGTATATATATGTATACATTGAGATGTATAAGTATGTATATTTGCGTGTGTGGACGTGTATGTATATACATGTGTATGTGGGTGTGTTGGGCCATTCTTTCGTCTGTTTCCTTGCGCTACCTCGCTAACGCGGGAGACAGCGACAAAGCAAAATGAATAATAATAAATAATAATCTCTATCTGTATCTCTGATGCCTGTTTCTTCCTGAAACTCCCCCAAGGGAGTGGCCATGGCAATAGTCTCCATAACTCGCGAACTTCATTGCCACTTCTTAGCCTTTAGTGCCTCACCCCAACAAGCCTCTGGCAGAGGGCAACTCCTGTTCAGTGTTTGCAGAGGCTCCTCCCAAATGTTTCTACGGACTACATCTGCCTATGTATCTACCTAATGTTTCTGCCTAATATTCCACTCTACTACTTCTGCCAAATGTTCCTTTTTTTTTTTTTTTTTTTTTTTGGGCCAAATGTTCCTACCAACAATTTTTCCGTAATGTTTTTACCTAATGTTCCTGCCCTAAATGTTCCTACCTACTACTTCTATCCATCACTCTTACCAATTTGCCAAAATGCAGGGGTAGCTCATAGTGATTACCACAGGAAAACCTAAAGAGTTAAAAAGTGCAAGTTAAGTGTTGTTTAGTGTACTGTGTGACAAGGAGAAATTATATGTTTGTGGACAAAATGCCAGTACTCCTCCTGTGGGTAAAGTAGAAAGAAAAGACGACTATCTGGGTCAGAGTGCAACTTGACAACCATTGAAATGCTTGCTCACTATGCAGCCATTACTAACCCTCCTGATAATCAGGCAGGTAATACTGTTAATATGCCTCCTTGGTATTTGGCTGCTTAACAACTACTACTGACTGACTAATTATATAATGGAGAATAATGTGACTGCTATTGTGTCCCTCATCCTTGATCTCCAGTCTGATGAATCAGGTACCCATTTGCAGCTTTGTGGACTTTGGTGACTTTCAAAAGTTAGGATAGAACTGAAATGTACAACTTTGGACTTATGTGCTGTATCCTAGATAGTTAGTGCTTTAACCTTTTCTATGAATATAGTGTTTCATGAGACTGTGAATTAATTTTATCTCTGTCAGTTCGTTTAGCAAGAAATGAAATATCTTTGATACTCTTTAGGTCAGGTATCTTGTAACATATGTTCATGTGGTGGGCTAATGAAAGTATTCCCAACCCATTACTAACCACCACCTTGTCATAGTATTAGCTCACTTGTATCAATCCAGCCTTTCACCAGTCAGTCTGCCACAGTGATGACATCACTGCCCCACTCACTTCATGGGTTTTGAGAGTTTCTACAGGTGACTTGTCACATTACATTCATCATTCTTAAGATTTTCACTCATTTGGGTATCTTTGAATCATTCGTTAAAGAATCTGATTGCTCAGGCATGTCAGAAACTTTTTTGTTGAGATATTCTCCAGTCCTTGTTTTTGTGATTAGAATAAGGCTAGTAACACTATGTCTTCTTTCAGGAGTGTCTTACAAGTACTCTCACTAGGGTTTTGATGTTGATCTGTTGGCTCTTTATGGGGTAAGCTTTTTGTGCTTTATTAGTGAGGAGACTTGTTTCACTGCTCGGTCAAAGTGGGACTTTTCAAAAGCCCTAGACATAGTACAGTTCGAAGTTTTTCTGGCAATCAGTCTTTCATTGTCTCCACATGAAGATGAATTTCCATACAGCTCAAGAACAGTTTTCTTTATGATATCTCAGGAGTTTATAAAAGATAAAATCTTGATTAAGTCTCAGAATGACTTTTTTCCTCACCTTTAAGAAAACTTCTCCAGGAGATTAGCTCTTTTTAGCCATTAACCTCACTTCATGAAATACACACACACATTCCTTACAAAAAGTCTATTTTTTATGATGGTGTAAAGTAAACCAGATCATAGATTCTTGGTAAAATATCAAACTATTAAGAATGCAAAAACTCCTTTAGTCATCAACTCTTGGAAGACTTTTTAAGATAGTGGCACTTGTTGCCTAGTAAAATCCCTTAGTCTCTTGGAAAGCATATTTTTTGATGGGAATATTTGTATGTCCTCCCAGGAACCTGTTAAAGAAAAGAATGGTGAGGAACATTTCTGTTTTGATTAAAAACTCACTGTATTGGCTCAACTTCATCTTTACATTATAATCCATGAAGGTGATGAGAGTAACCTCTACTTTAACCATTCTAGAAAATTTGATGTTGGAGGAAATTAGTAGTAGAAGTCTTTGGTATTCATCTAACATCTTCATCAGATGGTTCTTTAGGACAGCCTTGGTGGATCTGCCCTGCTTGGTATGGGATTCATCCTTCATGAGTGTCAGTTTCTGTTGTACATATGTAGTGGATTTAGAAGATATTCATTTCCACATTTGGGTGATATCTTAGAAATATTGTTTTTTTAAACCATCCTCAAAACAAAGATGATATCTGGTAATGTAATAGAATAGCTCAAAATGAAAGAATTTAAATGCTTAGTGAGGAAGTTAGAGTGCTTGTTTAATGCAGTACCAGAGCTAAGAAATATACACAGTGACTCCATGAACATTCCAAAGAAGACCTGACTCATGGATAAAGATAGTTTTAGATGATCCTAGAATGGATGATTATGCCAGGGGAGTAAAATAAGAAAAAAAAAGCTTGATACAAAAACAAGACACATGATTAGTGGAGTGATGCTTGAAGGCAAAATTTTGTCACAGGTTTTCATAGGCATTCATGCAGGTAAGCTGTTGTTGATTGTAGGACAAACTGGTGGGGTAGAAAAATGTAGGTTTTGAGTTATGAAGAACCTTTTCTCACCAAGGCAGTGTTCCATGAGCAGTTTTTCTGTTGGTGAGTGAGTTGGTAATGTCATCAGTGACAGACTTTGGTTGGTTTAAAGTGAGTCCAAAATATGTGAGCTGCCACCACCATGGGTTGGTAGGTATCAGCAGGCTGATGATTACTTGTACTACCACACCACTTAGGTAGGGTGTTAGAAGGTCCTGACTTTCTGGAAATCCAAGAGAAATCTCATTTCTTGCAGGACACTGCTTTGTAGGGAGGTTTTTCAAACTGCAAAATGTATTTTTTTTTTTTTTGGCAAAGATAAGAAAGACTTCATAGACTTGTTCCTAAGTAATGTTTTATTGTTTAATCATTGGCTATCTTTTTGCTGCATATGATTACATTCATTTTATCCAGAGCATTGTGAGGATATTTAAACTCAGTACCATTATTAGAATATGTAGTTCATTGGCCTGGTGATTTTTTTTTTTACTTATTATGAAAGTCTTACAAATGTTTAAGAATGAAATAAAATGAATGGATTCTTCATGTACACAGACACATGCATGCTTGACAGAATCATATGTGGAAAGGTATGTGGACTCATGAGCTAGCACCTATCTCCCCTATATCTGATGCCCATTCCTGTTAGAGCTCCCTCACTGGGATGGCCATGGCAAAAGAGTCTCCCAAGTTGGTGAATTCCATAAGCCAGAAAGCTCCATTTTATGTCTGTGATAATGGTTACTGTGGGCCAGAGTGGAGGATATACATGGTCCTTCCATGAACCAAATGTTTGATTTTGTATCATTTAAAACTTTACCTCAGCTGATTAGTGCTGGCTGGGTACCTGTGAGTCTGTTGGTGAGATCACTAAGGGCATGTGCATGCTATAAGCTCACACTTATGTATGTGTGTCCTATAGGTTTTTGACCAGTAATTGAAAATATCCAGAACAAGAAGATAGGGTTCAAAGGCTCCTTTCAACTGAGAATTTCATAAAATGAGTTTGAATTTTTTGTTACCTGAAGTAGTAAAAGAATTGATTTTACGTTTTACCATCATCATTATTACAGGTGACGATAGTGGATCGTGATGAGAGGGAAGAGCAGAATTTAATCACACGTCGAAATACTCAGTTGTGTGACCATCCCCTACTTTCTGACACAGGCAAGACTTTTGAATCTAGAATTTTGCAGATCATCTTTTTTTATTTATTTTGCTTAAAGCAAATGTATGATAAGTATCACATTTAGAAACTTTCCCTGATTGTATGAAACATTTTAATGCTGATCATGATATCAGTACTCATACAAACTTTATAATGCTTATTCATTACCTGCTTCATATTTGGTAGTGTCTTATACTGAATTTTTTCTCATGTAATTTTCAGCACTTTTATATCTTTTCATAAGCTGTATTTTTACTTATTAAATACGTATGAAACACAGTATAACAACACTTCATGTAGTCATTTCCAAACATGGTTTTAAAGCAGTATCAGAAACCTAAACTTGTGTCCATCATATACATGAACACATTTTCTCTCTCTCTGTCCTTCCACTTCAGTTTTTTTTTTTTTTTTTTTTCCAACCTGTATTCATTCTGTGTAAATACATATTGTTAAGCTTTGTGTTTCCATTGTTCCAAATGTCCATTGTACCTTAACTTTCATTTATTTGATAAACTTTTTTTAGAGGTCCAAACCATGCTCACATTTACCAGTTTATAGTATATCCACTTACAGTTTACATCTCGTATCTGCAGAGAGTGTTGCCATTATACCATCACTGACCAGCATTTGCCAAACATAAATCAGTTAGGGCTACACCACTCAGAGCAACTGTTATCCCTCCCATACTTATATATACTTTCTTATTACGTACTACCTGCCCTGTATATGAAATTGATATATGATATTCCCCTGACATGTCCTTTGGGATTGAACCCATAATCATTTGAATGATAACCATCAAGCAGGGCCTATTACACTACTCTGACTAGATGGAAGCTTTGAGATCACCTGCTAGTGCCCAGGTAATGAGGTGTCCTCTCTAAATCTGTACAAGGCACTCTGGTATCATCTGTTTAAATCTGCATAATGTACTGACACACGAAATTGATATAAAGTGTTTCACCCTATTTCCCTGGGATCAAACTTGGGATGTGCATGTATTGGTGTTTATGTATGTATATGCGTAGCACCAGGAAAACAGACAAAAAAAAGGCCACATTCGTTCACACTCAGTCTCTAGCTGTCATTGTAATGCAACGAAACCTCAGCTCCCTGTCCACATTCAGGTTTCACAGACCTTTACATGGCTTACCCCAGACGTTTCATATGCCCTAGTTCAGTCCATTGACAGCACGGCAACCCCGTTATACCACATTTTTCCTATTCAATCTATTCCTTGCACGCCTTTCACCCTCCTGTATGTTCAGGTCCCGAATGCTCTAAATCTTTTTCACTCCATCCTTCCAACTCCAATTTGGTCTCCTACTTCTCCTTGTTTGTCCCACCACCTCTGACACATATATCCACTTTGTCAGTCTTTCCTATCATTCTCTCCATATGTCCAAACCATTTCAACACACCCTCTTCTACTCTCTCAACTATACTCTTTTTGTTAACACACATCTCTCTTACCCTTTCATTACTTGATCAAACCGCCTCACACCACGTTTAGTCACCATGCATTTCATTTCCAACACTTCCACCCTCCTCTGTACAACCCCATCTATACCCCATGTCTCACAACCATATGATATTGTTGGAACTACTATTCCTTCAAACATACCCATTTTTGCTCTCCGAGATAATGTTCTCTCTTTCCACATATTTTTCATTGCTAACAGAGTCTTCGTCCCATCCCCCACGCTATGACTCATTTCCACTAACATGGTTTAATTTGCTGCTAAGTCCACTCCCAGATATCTAAAGTACTTCACTTCCAATTTTTCTCCATTCAAACTTACCTCCCAAGTAATTTGTCCCTCAACCCTGCTGAACCTGATAACTTGCTCTTATTCACATTTATTCTCAACTTTCTCCTTACACACACTTTCCAAAACTCAGTCACGAACTTCTGCAGTTTCTCACTTGAATCAGCCACCAGTGCTGTATCATGGGCAAACAACAATTGACTCACTTCCCAGGCCCTCTCATCCCCAGCAAACTGCATATTCACCCACTCTCCAAAACTCTTGCATTTACTTACCTCACCACCCAATCCATAAACAAATTGAACAAGCATGGAGACATCACACATTCTTGCTGTAGACCGACTTTCAATGGTTACCACTCACTTTCCTCTCTTCTTACTCGTACACACACCGTACGCCCTTAATAAAAACTTCTCTGCTTCTAACAGCTTACCTCCCACACCATATATTCTAATGACCTTCCACATAGCATCTCTATCAACCCTATCATATGCCTTCTCCACATACATAAATGCCACAAACAAATCCATCTGTTTTTCTAAGTATTTCTCACATACATTTGTCAAAGCAAACAACTGATCCACACATCCTCTGCCACTTCTGAAACCACACTGCTCCTTCCCAATCTGATATTCTGTACATGCCTTCACCCTTTCAATCAGTACCCTCCCATACAATTTTCCAGGAATTCTCAACAAACTTATGCCTGTAGTTTGAACATTCACCCTTATCCCCATTGCCTTTATAGAATGGAACTGTATTTGCATTCCTCCAATCTTCAGGCACTTTACCATGATCCATACATACATTGAATATCCTTACCAACCAGTTAACAACACAGTTACCCCCTTTCTTAATATATTCTACTGCAATTCCATCTGGATTTCATCTTCCACAGGGCTTTCACCACTTTCTCTCTTTTCACAAAACCTCTCTCCCTGACCCTCTCGTTTCGCATACCACACCAACCTGAACACCCTACATCTGCCACTCTGTCATCAAACATATTTAACAGTCCTCCCTTCAAAATACTCCATCACCACCTTACTCCATCCTTACCTGTTATCACTTACCCTTTTGCTCCCTTCACTTGTGTCCCCATTTGATCTCTTGTCTTTTGCACATTATATATCTCCTTCCAAAGCATCTTTTTTACTCTCCCTAATGTTTTATGATACTCTCACTCCATTTCTCATTTGCCCTCTTTTTCAATCCTTGCTTCTGTGTCTTGACCTCCTGCTGCATTTTCTTTCCATCTCCCAATCATTTTTACTCCTTCCTTATAAGCACTGCCCAAATGCCTCTCTTTTCTCTTTCACTAGCAAATTTACTTCATCGCACCACTCACTACCCTTTTTAATCTGCCCACCTCCTTCCTTTTGCATGCCACATGCATCTCGTGCACATGCCGTCACTGCTTCCCTAAATACCTCCCATTCCTCATCCACTCCCCTCATTTCATTTGCTCTCACCTTTTGCCATTCTCCACTCAGTCTTTCATGGTATTTCTTCACTCGTCTTCTTTCCAAGCTCACATAGTCTCACCAGTCAACTTCTCCATGAAATTGTCTCCTCATTTTGGAAGAACTCTACAAATCTTCACCCTCACCTCCACAAGGTTGTGATTAGACATCGTATCAGCTGTCCCTCTCAGCACATTTACATGCAAAAGTCTCTTTTACAGGCTTGTCAGTTATAAAGTAATCTTATAATGCCTGTTGACCATCTCTCCTACACACATATGTATACTTTTGTATATATCTCTTTTTAGATCAGGTATTCCCAATCAGCAGTCTTTTTTTCAGCACACAACTCTACAAGCTCTTCACCATTTCCATTCATAACACTCAATACCCCAAGTGCACCAATTATGCCTTCAACTGCCACATTACTCACCTTTGCATTTAAATCACCCATCACTAATACCCAGTCTCGTGTGCCAAAAATGCTGACACACACATACTCAACTGCTGCTAAAACACTTGCCTCTCATGATCTTTCTTCTCATGACCAGGTGCATAAGTGCCAGTAATGACCCATCTCTCACCATCCACTTTCAATTTTACCCACATCAGTATAGAATTTACTTTCTTGCACTCTATCACACACTCCCACAATTCCTGCTTCAGTAGTAGTGCTACTCCCTCCTTTGCTCTTGTCCTCTCACCAACCCCTGACTTTACTCCTAAGACATTTCCAAATCGTTCTTCCCCTTTACCTTTGAGCTTCGTTTCTTTCCTCAAACATACTGCCTATCTCCTCTCTTGTCATCTTGGTTACATCCACGCACATTCAGACACCCCAGTCTGAGCCTATGAGGAGGATAAGCATTCCCCGCTTGACTCCTGTTTCCTCTCTTAGAAATTGAAGTAAAAGAAGGGTAGGGTTTCCAGTGTCCACTTTCACCCCCTTTAGTTGCCTTCTACGACACACGGGAATACAGAGGTGGAATTCTTACTTCCCTACCAAAGGGGTAAAATCATTGATATCTAGAATATTTTTTCAATTTGTATGTAACTTTGCATGAAAGTTTACCATATCGTTATTGCACTCAAGTTTTACTGGTTAGTTGAAAAATAGCTTAAGTTGACATAAAATCTTCCTTTAACTTTTGAGATGAACTGTTTCTAGATCATCCTGATCATATATGATATGCAGGGTTGAAATGGTTTACTTGTCTTGTACAGTATCCTTATCTTAGTTGAAGTAATAAATCCAATTTATGTACTTGTTCTTTCTAATTCATGTTTTTTATGGTTGCGTAGTAAGTGAGTAGGGTTGAAATGAGAAGCCCATTAGATATATTTGTTCCATGGTGAACAAAATGAATACTGCTTTAGTAGCTGTATGTGAATGAGACTGTTATCTGAATCAGGAGTTAGAGAATGGTAATTTTCCTAAGAGCTTTTGTTATCTGAATCAGGAATTAGAGAATGTTAATTTTTCCAAGAAGCTGACAAGATGATATATTTCAAATTGCCACTCCTGGTCAGATGACAGTTTTAACAGGAAAGAAGTGCAGGCTGTGAAGAAGTTTAAGTGCATTTCTTTTGTATTCAATGAAAGGGTACCAGTACATTTTTTCTATTTGTTTCTTTTCCCATAGTGAGGCAGTACCAGGAAGATGGCCTCCTCCTCACACTAGCTGTCAGTAAAAAAAAGATAATGGGAAGCACACCTTGAGAGTAGAGGAAATTAAAGAAAGAAGACTTTTATGTGTAGTCAGGGGTAAGATGGATGGGAAAAGGTTGAATATGGATTATTCAAAAAGTGTTTGTTCCTGCTCTTGAATAAAGATATGAAACCTTAATTTTCTTGGTGTGGCTAAGTAGGGAAGCCAAGGTTGATTTAATGATTTGTATTCTGTTGTTGGAACTCACAGAGTAGAATGATGAATTATTTGAGATGGGAAAGTTGTGAGTAAGGTACAAGGGGGAAAATAACTTTAAATGAAACAAGTATTTTTATAGAGGCTGTACTGTGAATGGAGACTTAATATTACCTGATTACAATGCATAGTTTGCAGTGTGTATGATTTTAAAGTAGTGTAAATTCTAAGGAAATTGTATTTATCACACCTCATAGATTAAGAGAATATAGGAGAATGCTTTGAGGCTGCATGCTTATAATTGTGTATAACTTATCATTACTAACTTCATGCATTTACAAGAGGTGGATCAAAGACATAGGCATGCATCTTCTATGGAAATTAACTCTGATTGACTTAAAACCCACAAACCCAATACTGCAGTATTTTTTGAAGTAAAGTGTAGATCATGATGGTTGAAGTTGACAGACAGCAATTTTTCTATCTACAGTACCATCAGATGACGATGGAAGTGAAGCACTGCTGTTCCATTCTAATTGTGGAACATATGCCCAAGTCATTAATAACGGCCGAACAGCTCATCGACCCAAGTAAGATGCAGGTCCATTTAAGAGTGGCATCCTTATTATTTATGTTTTTCAAATGTACAAGTGCTTTAGGTAAAAGATGGATCTATCATCATGAACTGTATTTTCAATTTTTATGGGTGGATCAGGTACATACAGCCTCTAACATTCACTAATGCACACCGTTGGCTCATGCCAAGTGTGCTGAAGTGAACTATGGGCTTCCCTTCATGCACAAGCACTTCATATTTTTTTGCTTTGCACATTAAAATGATTCATCAAGTGAGACCACTGTCTCCATTCTCACCACCTCCATGCACAAACTACTTCGTTCATATCTGATCCCCTGTCATTCCTCTACCATTTTGGTATGACATATCCATAGCCCTAATCATTTCTCATAATTTTTGTATTGTTGTCTGCTTTCCTCTCTACCATGTATCACTTACTGTAGTACTATATTTTTTCATTGTGAGCTTATCATCTGCCATCCATTCTTCACTGCCATTTCATCTTAATAGGCTTTTATCCATGCAGCTTTGTGGTTATTTCTTCACTGCACATAACTTCTCACGTCTTTGTTCTTTATTCTGTCAATCCTTTTGATTCTGGCTGTACTGTGAGTTATCCTATTGTACTTCTATTGATTTTTCACCTCCCTTGACATATGTAAACTTGGGTTTCACATCCGTACATTAGGATTGAGGCAAGTACTCCATGCAAACCTTTTGCTCACTTTACTATAAAATTTTTTCCACATACCAGCACTTCCAGCATACCTCCAAATTTTCTGCTTGCAAGATTCTGCATTATACTTTAGTTCTACCATTACCTTTCTTTTTATTATTATTATTATTTTGCTTTGTCGCTGTCTCCCGCGTTTGCGAGGTAGCGCAAGGAAACAGACAAAAGAAATGGCCCAACCCACCCCCATACACATGTATATACATACACGTTAACACTCTCAAATATACATACCTATACATCTCATTGTACACATATATATACACACACAGACATATACATATATACATATGTACATAATTCATACTGTCTGCCTTTATTCATTCCCATCGCCACCTCGCCACACATGGAATAGCATCCCCCTCCCCCCTCAAGTGTGCGAGGTAGCGCTAGGAAAAGACACCAGAGGCCCCATTCGTTCACACTCAGTCTCTAGCTGTCATGTAATAATGGCCGAAACCACAGCTCCCCCTCCACATCCAGGCCCCACAGAACTCTCCATGGTTTACCCCAGACGCTTCACATGCCCTGATTCAATCCATTGACAGCTCGTCGACCCCGGTATACTAAATCGATCCAGTTCACTCCATTCCTTGCCCGCCCTTCACCCTCCTGCATGTTCAGGCCCCAATCACTCAAAGTCTTTTTCACTCCATCTTTCCACCTCCAATTTGGTCTCCCACTTCTCCTCGTTCCCTCCACCTCCGACACACATATATCCTCTTGGTCAATCTTTCCTCACTCATTCTCTCCATGTGCCCAAACCATTTCAAAACATCCTCTTCTGCTCTCTCAACCACACTCTTTTTATTTCCACACATCTCTCTTACCCTTAGATTACTTACTCGATCAAACCACCTCACACTACATATTGTCCTCAAACATCTCATTTCCAGCACATCCACGCTCCTGCGCACAACTCTATCTTTAGCCCACGCCTCACAACCATACAACATTGTTGGAACCACTATTCCTTCAAACAAACCCATTTTTGCTTTCCGAGATAATGTTCTCGACTTCCAAACATTCTTCAAGGCTCCCAGAATTTTCGCCCCCTCCCCCACCCTATGATTCACTTCTGCTTCCATGGTTCCATCTGCTGCCAGATCCACTCCCAGATATCTAAAACACTTTACTTCCTCCAGTTTTTCTCCATTCAAACTTACCTCCCAATTGACTTGACCCTCAACCCTACTGTACCTAATAACCTTGCTCTTATTCACATTTACTCTTAACTTTTTTCTTTCACACACTTTACCAAACTCAGTCACCAGCTTCTGCAGTTTTTCACATGAATCAGCCACCAGCGCTGTATCATCATTACCTTTCTTACTGAACTTTTTTCCTAAGTATCTAAACTCCCAAATTTTCAAGTTCTCTAAGTTGCAAACAAATATTACATTGTAATCACCCTTCCATTTCTAAAACTAGTGTTAGACTTTATTTTGCTTTAATGTTATTCATCCCCCTACGAACATCATTATAGCCCATCATTCTATCCAGATCTTTATCTCATATAGCTAACAATACAGTATCATCTGCATACAGTAACAGAGGCACCTTCCACCCTGTTTCCCTATGATGAAATATCACAAAGGAGTCACCTCTCGCACTCTCATCTCATGAGTTGCCCCATACATAAAATTCTGAATGACCTTGGTTGTTGCACATAATTTTGAAACTTTCCATCATTTTTTTCAAACACCTCAAGCCACCCCAAATTATCACACGTGCACTACTTTCTTGCATTGTTCTTAAGACCACTCAGAGGTCCTTCATTAGCACCATGCAGAATCAGAATGTCTCAGAAAGCTTTCCTTATTACTGGGTCTTATGTATTTTCTAGTTCCTTAAATGTTGAATACATATGTTTCTTTAGAATTCTCTCTACTATGCTTCTAATTACAAGAACTTGGTTCACACACCCTTTTCCCTGTCAAACCCACCTTTTATTCACCAGCAAGGTCACTAGTTTTTCTATCACAGTCACTATCTTACACCTTGCCAGCTATGCTAAGGAGACTTCTTTCTATATATGTACCTATCTATTCCTCTGATGCCCATTGCCTTTGGTAACTCTCTCAAGGGGGTGGCTTTGGCAAAAGAGTCTCCATAACTGTTAAATTCCAGTGTCTCTTCTTAGCCTTTAGTACTTCACCCTTAACAGGCCACTAGCAGAGGGCATCTCTAGCACAGTGTTTCCAGAGGCTCTTGCCTAATGTTCTAAGACCTAACATGTCTGCCTAATGTTCCTGCCTGATATTCTAACGTACTACTTCTACCTAGTGCTTCAAGAAAACGTTTCTACCTAATACTTCTACCAAATGTTTTTTACCTAACACTCCTGTCTGATGTTTCTACCTACTACTTCTGTTTATTGCTCCTACCATTTTGCCAAAAGGTAGGGCTAGAGCATAGCGCTCACCACAAGAAAATCTAGAGTTAACAAAGAATGAATTGTAATAGTTCAGTATTGTCAAATGTTGTGTGACAGGGAGTGATTTTTGTGGATAGTGTGTTTGCAGTACATGTGTGGGTGAGGCAGAAAGAAAAGACAGCTTACCTGAGTCAAAGGAACACAACTTGACAACCACTGAAGTGCTGGTTCTACTCAGCCATCAGTAACCCTCCAAATACCTGGGCAGCTAGTACTAGAAACTTACCTCCCTGGTCTGTGGCTACCTGCCTACTTCTTCCTAAGAAGCCTTCTACCTCAGCAATTCTCAGTCACTGTTGGTTCCCTTTTCTTTACACAATAAGATAAGCACTTCCTTCATCCAGTCAAAAGGCATGTGATCACTCCTCCATGCTTCCATAAACTTTTTATAGGTCTGCTTCACAGCGGTTTCACCTCCTCTGTTCGCCATTTCAGTCACCACTCTACCCATATTCCAAGTTCTCTTCTTTGGCTGTATGGCTCTTCTTATTTCCTCATTTATGATGTCTTCCTCTGTCATATATGTATTCCTCTCACTGCTAACCTTTCATCCTACTGTATCATTACACATGTGTAATTATTAATTCCATTTACTTTAAATGCTCATAATTTGTTACAAGCTCAGTTGCTTGTCACTGGCATTCACCCAGATTTGTCTAATATACTGTCATTCCATAAGGTAGTTATAGAGCTATTTTTATACTTGAAATTTGGTTCTTGATAGCTTTCACTTTGAGAAGCACGATTATCCAGACCTCTGAGTGTTGAGATGATGTATAGAATCATCTTACTTCACCATGTCAGGATAGCCTATTTTAATTTTTCTCTTATGTACATTAAGCAACATGTGAAGGATTAGAGTGTTTTCCTAATATATACTGTGCCATATATGAAACGTTTTTTGTCTCATATTCACACTTTTTCTCACTCTTTTCATTTAAAAACTCAGAGTTTGTTCTTTGTCATTTTTCTCCTATCCCCACGCCTTTCTTTAGTCATTCAGGGTCCTACTGGTCCTGAGGACTTTTGTTTGTGATTAGAGCATTTATCTTAAAAAAAAATTATAGGCATGAATGTTGCAGCTGCATAGTGTCAGTGCAAGGATACCCATGAAAATATGCGATAAGTACAGGGAAAACATGCTAGATGAGTCTGATTATTATTATTATTATTATTAATCAGGTGAGAAGCTGCAGAAGCTGGTGACTGACTTTGGTAAGTGTGTGAAAGATGGAAGTTGAGAGTAAATGTGAATAAGAGCAAGGTTATTAGGTTCAGGAGGGTTGAGGGACGAGTTAATTGGGAGGTAAATTTGAATGGAGAAAAACTGGAGGAAGTGTTATAGATATCTGTGGGTGGACTTAGCAGCGGATGGAACCACGGAAGCAGAAGTGAGTCACAGGTTGGGGGAGAGAGCAAAGGTTCTGGAAGCGTTGAAGAATGTGGGGAAGGCGAGAACATTATCTCGAAGAGCGAAAATGGGTATGTGTGAAGGAATCGTGGTTCCAACAATGTTATATGGTTGCAAGGCATGGGCTATAGATAGGGTTGAGCGAAGGAGGATGGATGTTTTGGAAATGAAATGTTTTAGGACAATATGTGGTGTGAGGTGGTTTGATCAAATAAGTAATGAAAGGGTAAGAGAGATGTGTGGTAATAAAAAGAGTGTGGTTGAGAGAGCATAAGAGGGTGTGTTGAAATGGTTTGGACACATGGAGAGAATGAGTAAGGAAAGATTAATAAAGAGGATATATGTGTCAGAGGTGGAGGGAAAAGAGAGAAGTGGGAGATCAAATTGGAGGTAGAAGGATGGAGTGGAAAATATTTTGAGCGATCGGTGCCTGAACATACAGGAGGGTGAAAGGCATCCAAGGAATAGAGTGATTTCATGTGTGGCAGGGTGGCGAGGGGAGTGGTTGAAGGCAGCAAGTATGAAGACGCACATGTGTATATATGTATATGTCTGTGTATGTATATGTATGTATACGTTGAAATGCATAGGTATGTATATGTGCATATGTGGGCGCGTATTTATGTGGGTGAGTTGGGCCATTCTTTTGTCTGTTTCCTTGCGCTACCTCGCTAACGCGGGAGATGGAGATTAAGTATAATAGAATAAATAGATAAACTTGTGTATGTGGGTGGCTAGGGCCATTCCTCATCTGTTTCCTTGTGGTACCTTGCTGACGCAGGAGATGGCGGTTAAGTTTGGTAAAGTGTGTGGAAGAAGAAAGTTAAGAGTAAATGTGAATAAGAGCAAGGTTATTAGGTACAGTAGGGTTGAGGGTCAAGTCAATTGGGAGGTGAGTTTGAATGGAGAAAAACTGGAGGAAGTGAAGTGTTTTAGATATCTGGGAGTGGATCTGGCAGCGGATGGAACCATGGAAGCGGAAGTGGATCATAGGGTGGGGGAGGGGGCGAAAATTCTGGGGGCCTTGAAGAATGTGTGGAAGTCGAGAACATTATCTCGGAAAGCAAAAATGGGTATGTTTGAAGGAATAGTGGTTCCAACAATGTTGTATGGTTGCGAGGCGTGGGCTATGGATAGAGTTGTGCGCAGGAGGATGGATGTGCTGGAAATGAGATGTTTGAGGACAATGTGTGGTGTGAGGTGGTTTGATCGAGTGAGTAACGTAAGGGTAAGAGAGATGTGTGGAAATAAAAAGAGCGTGGTTGAGAGAGCAGAAGAGGGTGTTTTGAAGTGGTTTGGGCACATGGAGAGGATGAGTGAGGAAAGATTGACCAAGAGGATATATGTGTCGGAGGTGGAGGGAACAAGGAGAAGAGGGAGACCAAATTGGAGGTGGAAAGATGGAGTGAAAAAGATTTTGTGTGATTGGGGCCTGAACATGCAGGAGGGTGAAAGGAGGGCAAGGAATAGAGTGAATTGGAGCGATGTGGTATATCGGGGTTGACGTGCTGTCAGTGGATTGAATCAAGGCATGTGAAGCGTCTGGGGTAAGCCATGGAAAGCTGTGTAGGTATGTATATTTGCGTGTGTGGACGTATGTATATACATGTGTATGGGTGGGGTTGGGCCATTTCTTTCGTCTGTTTCCTTGCGCTACCTCGCAAACGCGGGAGACAGCGACAAAGTATAAAAAAAAAAAAATTATTATTATTATTATTGTTATTATTATTATTATTATTATTATTATTATTATTATTGTTATTATTATTATTTATTTTTATTATTCTTATTTTGCTTTGTCGCTGTCTCCCGCGTTTGCGAGGTAGCGCAAGGAAACAGACGAAAGAAATGGCCCAACCCACCCCCATACACATGCCTTGATTCAATCCACTGACAGCACGTCAACCCCGGTATACCACATCGCTCCAATTCACTCTAATCTTTGCCCTCCTTTCACCCTCCTGCATGTTCAGGCCCCGATCACACAAAATCTTTTTCACTCCATCTTTCCACCTCCAATTTGGTCTCCCTCTTCTCCTCGTTCCCTCCACCTCCGACACATATATCCTCTTGGTCAATCTTTCCTCACTCATTCTCTCTATGTGACCAAACCATTTCAAAACACCCTCTTCTGCTCTCTCAACCACGCTCTTTTTATTTCCACACATCTCTCACCCTTACGTTACTTACTTGATCAAACCACCTCACACCATTGTCCTCAAACATCTCATTTACAGCACATCCATCCTCCTGCGCACAACTCTATCCATAGTCCACGCCTCGCAACCATACAGCATTGTTGGAACCACTATTCCTTCAAACATACCCATTTTTGCTTTCCGAGATAATGTTCTTGACTTCCACACATTCTTCAAGGCTCCCAGAATTTTGAGGTTATTATTAGTGTGTATTAGTATTTTTCTTTTTTCTTTCAAACTATTCGCCATTTCCCGCGTTAGCGAGGTAGCGTTAAGAACAGAGGACTGGGCCTTTGAGGGAATATCCTCACCTGGCCCCCTTCTCTGTTCCTTCTTTTGGTTTTATTATTATTATTATTATTATTATTATTATTATTATTATTATTATTATTATTATTGGGATAGGGGAGAAAGAATACTTCCCACACATTCCCTGCGTGTCGTAGAAGGCGACTAAAGGGGACAGGAGTGGGGGGCTAGAAACCCTCCCATCCTTGTATTTCCTCCTCGAAGGCTCACACTGGGGTGTCTGAATATGTGTGAATATAACCAAGATGAGAAAAAAGGAGAAGTAGGTAGTATGTTTGAGGAAAGGAACCTGGATGTTTTGGCTCTGAGTGAAACAAAGCTGAAGGGTAAAGGGGAAGAGTGGTTTGGTAATGTCTTGGGAGTAAAGTTAGGGGTTGGTGAGAGGATAAGAGCAAAGGAAGGAGTAGCACTACTCCTGAAGCATGAGTTGTGAGAGTATGTGATAGAGTGTAAGAAAGTAAATTCTAGATTGATATGGGTAAAACTGAAAGTGGATGGAGAGAGAAGGGTGATTATTGGTGCCTATGCACCTGGTCATGAGAAGAAAGATCATGAGAGGCATTTTTTTGGGAGCAGCTGAGTGAGTGTGTTAGCAGCTTTGATGCATGAGACCGGGTTATAGTGATGGGTGATTTGAATGCAAAGGTGAGTAATGTGGCAGTTGAGGTTATTATTGGTGTATATAGGGTGTTCATTGTTTAAATGGAAATGGTGAAGAGCTTGTAGCTTTGTGTGCTGAAAAGGGACTGGTGATTGGGAATACCTGGTTTAAAAAGCGAGATATACGTAAGTATACGTATGTAAGTAAGAGAGATGGCCAGAGAGCTTTATTGGATTACATGTTAATTGATAGGCTCACACATGTGAAAGAGATACATTTGGATGTTAATGTGCTGAGAGGGACAACTGGAGGGATGTCTGATCATTATTTTGTGGAGGCAAAGGTGAAGATTTGTAGAGGTTTTCAGAAAAGAAGAGATTATGTTGGGTGAAGAGAGTGGTGAGAGTAAGTGAGCTTGGAAAGGAGACTTATGTGAGGAAGTACCAGGAGAGATTGAGTTCAGAATGGAAAAAGATGAGAGCAAATGATGTAAGGGGAGTGTGGTAGGAATGGGATGTGTTTAGGGAAGCAGTGATGGCTTGTGCAAAAGATACCTGTGGCATGACAAAGGGCAGATTAGAAAGGGTAGTGAGTGGTGGGATGAAGAAGTAAGATTGTTAGTGAAAGAGAAGAGAGGCATTTGGATGATTTTTGCAAAAAAGTACTGCAAATGACCGGGAGATGTATAAAAGAAGGAGGCAGGAGGTCAAGAGAAAGATGCAAGAGGTGAAAAGGAGGACAAAAGAGAGTTAGGGTGAGAGAGTATCATTAAATTTTAGGGAAAATAAAAAGATGTTTTGGAAGGAGGTAAATAAAGTGCGTAAGACAAGGGAACACATGGGAACATCAGTGAAGGGGGCTAATTGGGAGGTAATAACAAGTGGTGGTGAAGTGAGAAGGAGATGGATTAAGTATTTTGAAGGTTGGGGTGAAGAGAGTGGTGAGAGTAAGTGAGCTTGGAAAGGAGACTTGTGTGAGGAATTACAAGGAGAGATTCAGTTCAAAATGGAAAAAGGTGAGAGCAGATGACATAAGGGGAGTGAGGGAGGAATGGGATGTATTTAGGGCAGCAGTGATGGCTTGCGTAAAAGATACCTGTAGCATGACAAAGGTGGAAGGTGGGCAGATTAGAAAGGGTAGTGGGTGGTGGGATGAAGAATTAAGATTGTTAGTGAAAGAGAAGAGAGAGGCATTTGGACAATTTTTGCAATAAAGTACTGCAAATGACTGGGAGGTGTATAAAAGGAGGAGGCAGGAGGTCAAGAGAAAGGTGCAAGAGGTGAAAAAGAGGACAAATGAGAGTTGAGGTAAGAGAATATTATTAAATTTTAGGGAGAATATAAAGATGTTTTGGAAGGAGGTCAATAAAGTGCGTAAGACAGGAGAACAAATGGGAACATCGGTGAAGGGGGCTAATGGGAAGGTAATAATAAGTGGTGGTGAAGTGAGAAGGAGATGGAGTGAGTATTTTGAGTGTTTGTTTAATGTGTTTGATGATTGAGTGGCAGATATAGGGTGTTTTGGTCGAGGTGTTGTATGAAATGAGAGGGTCAGGGAGAATGGTTTGGTAAACAGAGAAGTAGTTAAAGTTTTGCAGAAGATGAAAGTTGGCAATGGGGCAGGTTTGGATGGTATTGCAATGGAATTTATTAAAAAAGGGAGTGACTGGTTGGTGAAGATATTCATTGTATGTATGGTTCATGGTGAAGTGCCTGAGGATTAGCAGAATGCATGCATAGTGCCATTGTACAAAGGCAAAGGGGATAAAGATGAGTTTTCAAATTACAGAGGTATAAGTTTGTTGAGTATTCCTTGAAAATTATATGGGAGGGTATTGATTGAGAGGGTAAAGGCATGTACAGAGCATCAGATTAGGGAAGAGCAATGTGGTTTCAGAAGTGGTAGAGGATGTGTGGATCAGATGTTTGCTTTGAAGAATGTATGTGAGAAATACTTAGAAAAATAGATGAATTTGTATGTAGCATTTATGGATCTGGAGAAGGCATATGATAGAGTTGATAGAGATGCTTTGTGGAAGGTATTGAGAGTATGTGGTTTGGGAGGTAAGTTGGTAGATGCAGTGAAAAGTTTTTATCAAGGATGTAAGGCATGTGTACGTGTAGGAAGAGAGGAAAGTGATTGGTTCCCAGTGAATGTCGGTTTGCAGCAGGGGTGCATGATGTCTCCATGGTTGTTTAATGTGTTTATGGATGGGGTTGTCAGGGAGGTGAATGCAAGAGTTTTGGAGAGAAGGGCAAGTATACAGTCTGTTGTGGATGAGAGCTAGGGAAGTGAGTCAGTTGTTGTTCGCTGATGATACAGCGTCAGTGGCTTATTTGGGTGAGTAACTGCAGAAGCTGGTGACTGAGTTTGGTAAAGTGTGTGAAAGAAGAAAGCTGAGAGTAAATGTGAATAAGAGGAAGGTTATAAGGTTCAGTAGGGTTGAGGGACGAGTTAATTGGGAGGTAAGTTTGAATGGAGAAAAACTGGAGGAAGTGAAGTGTTTTAAATATCTGGGAGTAGATTTAGCAGCAGATGGAACCATGGAAGCATAAGTGAGTCACAGGGTGGGGGAGGGGGTGAAGGTTCTGTGAGTGTTGAAGAGTGTGTGGAAGGCGAGAACCTTATCTCGGAGAGCAAAAATGAGTATGTTTGAGGGAGAGATGGGAGACCAAATTGGAGGTGGAAGGATGGAGTGAAAAAGATTTTGAGCAATCGGGGCTTGAACATACTAGAAGGTGAAAGGTGTACAAAGAATACAGTGAATTGTGGTATACCAGAATCGACATGCTGTCATTGGATTGAACCAGGGCATGTGGAGTGTCTGGGGTAAACCATGGAAAGTTTTGTGGGGCTTGGATGTGGAAAGGGAGCAGTGGTTTCGGTGCATTACATGTGACAGCTAGAGACTGAATGTGAACGAATGTGGCCTTTGTTGTCTTTTCCTTGAGCTGCCTTGCGCGCGTGTGGGGAGAGGGGGTGCCTTTTCATGTGTGGTGGGGTGGTGACGGGAATGGATGAAGGAAGTAAGTATAAATATATGATTATGTACATGTGTATATATGTATATGTCTGTGTATGTATATGTATGTACATGTTAAAATGTATAGGTATGTATATGTGCGTGTGTTGGTGTGTATGTATATACATGTGTATGTTGGTGGGTTAAGCCATTCTTTCGTCTGTGGATCAAATGTTTGCTTTGAAGAATGTATGTGAGAAATACTTAGGGAAATCAAATGAATTTTATGTAGCATTTATGGATCTGGAGAATGCCTAAGATAGAGTTGATAGAGATGCTCTGTGAAAGATATAAAGAGGATTTGGCGTGGGAGGTAAGTGCTTGAAGCAGTGAAAAGTTTTTATCAAGGATGTAAGGCATGTGTATGAGTAGGAAGAGAGGAAAGTGATTGGTTCTCAGTGAATGTATGTTTGCAGCAGGGGCACGTAATGTCTCCATAGCTGTTTAATTTGTTTATGGATGGGGTTGTTAGGGAGTTGAATACAAGAACTTTGGAGAGAGTGGCAAGTATGCAGTCTGTTGTGGATGAGAGGGCTTGGGAAGTGAGTCAGTTGTTGTTTGCTGATGATACAGTGCTGGTGGCTGATTTGAGTGAGAAACTGCAGAAGTTGGTGACTGAGTTTGGTAAAGTGTGTTAAAGAAGAAAGCTGAGAGTGAATGTTATTAGGTACAGTAGGGTGAGGGACAAGTTAATTGAGAGGTAAGTTTGAATGGAGAAAAACTGGAGGAAGTGAAGTGTTTTAGATATCTGGGAGTAGATGTAGCAGCGGAGGGAACCATGGAAGTGGAAGTGAGTCTCATGGTGGGGGAGGGTCAAAGGTACTAGGAGCATTAAAGAATGCATGGAAGGTGAGAACAGTATCTCGGAGAGCAAAAATGTGTATAGTTGAAGGAATTGTGGTTCCAACAATGTTATATGGTTGTGAGGCATGGGCTATAGATAGAGTTGTGTGGAGGAGGGTGGATCTGTTGGAAATGAAGTGTTTGTGGACAATGTGTGGTGTGAGGTGGTTTGATCGAGTAAGTAATGAAAGGGTAAGAGAGATGTGTGGTAATGAAAAGAATGTGGTTGAGAGAGCAGAAGAGGGTGTATTGAAATGGTTTGGTCACATGGAGAGAATGAGTGAGGAAAGATTGACCAAGAGGATATATATGTGTCAGAGGTGGAGGGTACAAGGAGAAGTATGAGATCAAATTGGAGGTGGAAGGATGGAGTGAAAAAGATTTTGAGCGATCGGGGCCTGAACATACAGGAGGATGAAAGGCGTGCAAGGAATGTGAATTGGAACAATGTGGTATACTGGGGTCGAAGTGCTGTCAATGGATTGAACCAGGGCATGTGAAGTGTCTGGGGTAAACAATAGAAAGTTTTGTGGGGCCCGGATGTGGAAAGGGAGCTGTGGTTTTAGTGCATCACACAGAACAGCTAGAGACTGAATGTTAATGAATATGGCCTATGTTGTCTTTTCCTAGTGCTATCCCGTGCGCACATGGGGGGAAAGGGTTGCCATTTCATGTGTCGTGGGGTGACGACGGGAATGGATGGGAGCAGCAGGTATGAGTGTGTACATTTGTATTTATGTATATGTCTGTGTATGTATATGTATGTATAGGTATGTATATGTGCGTGTGTGGGGTTTATGGATATACATGTGTACGTGGGTGGGTTGGGCCATTCTTTCCTCTGTTTCCTTGCGCTAACTTGCAAACGTGGGAGACTGAATAAGTATAATAAATAAATAAATAAATAGAAAAAATAGAGTTGTGCGGAGGAGGGTGGATGTGCTGGAAAT
Organism: Panulirus ornatus; assembly: GCF_036320965.1. Taxonomy (NCBI): domain Eukaryota; kingdom Metazoa; phylum Arthropoda; class Malacostraca; order Decapoda; family Palinuridae; genus Panulirus; species Panulirus ornatus. Next base: position 22,954,772 of record NC_092281.1, on the reverse strand, counting down.
GAGATGTTTGAGGACAAAATGTGGTGTGAGGTGGTTTGATCAAGTAAGTAATGAAAGGGTGATAGTGATTATTTATTCTTTATTTTATTTTGCTTTGTCGCTGTCTCCTGCGTTAGTGGGGTAGCGCAAGGAAACGAAAGAATGGCCCAACCCACCCACATACACATGTATATACATACACGTCCACACAGGCAAATATACATACCCATACATCTCAACGTATATATATACACACAGACATATACATATATACACATGTACATAATTCATACTGTCTGCCTTTATTCATTCCCATCGCCACCCTGCCACACATGAAATAACAACCCCCTCCCCACTAGGAAGACAACAAAGGCACCATTTGTTCACACTCAGTCTCTATCTGTCATGTAATACTGCACCGAAACCACAGCATGGGATAGCACTAGGAAAAGACAACAAAGACCACATTCATTAACATTCAATCCACTGAGAGCATGTCGACCCCGGTATACCACGTCGTTCCAATTCACTCTATTCCTTGCACGCCTTTCACCCTCCTGCATATTCAGGCCCCAATCACTCAAAATCTCTTTAACTCCATCTTTCCACCTCCAATTTGGTCTCCCACTTCTCCTGGTTCCCTCCACCTCTGACACATGTATCCTCTTAGTCAATCTTTCCTCACTCATTCTCTCCATGTGAGCAAACTATTTCAAAACACCCTCTTCTGCTCTCTCAACCACTCTCTTTTTATTACCACACATCTCTCTTACCTTGTTATTACTTACTCGATCACACCACCTCACACCACATATTGTCCTCAAACATCTCATTTCCAACACATCCACCCTCTTCTGCACAACTCTATCTATAGCCCAATCTTGCAACTATATAACATTGTTGGAACCACTATTCCTTCAAACATACCCATTTTTGCTTTCCGAGATAATGTTCTCGACTTCCACACATTCTTCAACGCTCCCAGAACTTTCGCCCTCCTCCCCCACCCTATGATTCACTTCCGTTTCCATGGTTCCATCCACTGCCAAATCCACTCCCAGATATCTGAAACACTTCACTTCCATGAGTTTTTCTCCATTGAAACTTACCTCCCAATTGACTTGTCCCTCAACCCTACTGTACCTAATAACCTTGCTCTTATGCAAATTTACTCTCAGCTTTCTTCTTTCACACACTTTACCAAACTCAGTCACCAGCTTCTGCAGTTTCTCAACCGAATCAGCCACCAGCACTGTATCATCAGCAAACAACAACTGACTCACTTCCCAAGCTCTCTCATCCACAACAGACTGCATACTTGCCCCTCTTTCCAAAACTCTTGCATTCACCTCTGTAACAACCCCATCCATAAGCAAATTAAACAACCATGGAGACATCACACACCCCTGCCGCAAACCAACATTCACTGAGAACCAATCACTTTCCTCTCTTCCTACACGTACACATGCCTTATATCCTCAATAAAAACTTTTCACTACTTCTAACAACTTGCCTCCCACACCATATATTCTTAGTACCTTCCACAGAGCATCTCTATCAACTCTATCATATGCCTTCTCCAGATCCATAAATGCTACATACAAATCCATTTGCTTTTCTAAGTATTTCTCAAATACATTCTTCAAAGCAAACACCTGATCTACACATCCTCTACCACTTCTGAAACTACACTGCTCTTCCCCAATCTGATGTTCTGTACATGCCTTCACCCTCCCATATAATTTACCGGGAATACTCAACAAACTTATACCTCTGTAATTTGAGTACTCACTCTTATCCCCTTTGCCTTTGTACAATTGCACTATGCAAGCATTCCGCCAATCCTCAGGCACCTCACCATGAATCATACATACATTGAATAACCTTACCAACCAGTCAACAATACAGTCACCCCCATTTTTCATAAATTCCACTGCAATACCATCCAAACCTGCTGCCTTGCCGGCTTTCATCTTCCGCATGTTTGAGGAAAGGAACCTGGATGTTTTGGCTCTGAGTGAAACGAAGCTCAAGGGTAAAGGGGAAGAGTGGTTTGGGAATGTCTTGGGAGTAAAATCAGGGGTTAGTGAGAGGACAAGAGCAAGGGAAGGAGTAGCACTACTCCTGAAACAGGAGTTGTGGGAGTATGTGATAGAATGTAAGAAAGTAAATTCTAGATTGATATGGGTAAAACTGAAAGTTGATGGAGAGAGATAGGTGATTATTGGTGCATATGCACCTGGGCATGAGAAGAAAGATCATGAGAGGCAAGTGTTTTGGGGGCAGCTGAATGAGTGTGTTAGTGGTTTTGATGCACAAGACCGGGTTATAGTGATGGGTGATTTGAATGCAAAGGTGAGTAATGTGGCAGTTGAGGGAATAATTGGTATACATGGAGTGTTCAGTGTTGTAAATGGAAATGGTGAAGAGCTTGTAGATTTATGTGCTGAAAAAGGACTGGTGATTGGGAATACCTAGTTTAAAAAGCGAGATATACATAAGTATACGTATGTAAGTAGGAGAGATGGCCAGAGAGAGTTATTGGATTACGTGTTAATTGACAGGCGCGCGAAAAAGAGACTTTTGGATGTTAATGTGCTGAGAGTCGCAACTGGAGGGATGTCTGATCATTATCTTGTGGAGGTGAAGGTGAAGATTTGTAAGGGTTTTCAGAAAAGAAGAGAGTTTGTTGGGGTGAAGAGGGTGGTGAGAGTAAGTGAGCTTGGGAAGGAGACTTGTGTGAGGAAGTACCAGGAGAGACTGAGTACAGAATGGAAAAAGGTGAGAACAAAGGAGGTAAGGGGAGTGGGGGAGGAATGGGATGTATTTAGGGAAGCAGTGTTGGTTTGCGCAGAAGATGCTTGTGGCATGAGAAGCGTGGGAGGTGGACAGATTAGAAAGGGTAGTGAGTGGTGGGATGAAGAAGTAAGATTATTAGTGAAAAAGAGAGAGGCATTTAGATGATTTTTGCAGGGAAAAAATGCAAATGATTTGGAGATGTATAAAAGATAGAGGCAGGAGGTCAAGAGAAAGGTGCAAGAGGTGAAAAAGCGGGCAAATGAGAGTTGGGATGAGAGAGTATCATTAAATTTTAGGGAGAATAAAAAGATGTTTTGGAAGGAGGTAAATAAAGTGCGTAAGACAAGGGAGCAAATGGGAACTTCAGTGAAGGGGGCTAATGGGGAGGTGATAACAAGTAGTGGTGATGTGAGAGGGAGATGGAGTGAGTATTTTGAAGGTTTGTTGAATGTGTTTGATGATAGAGTGGCAGATATAGGGTGTTTTGGTCAAGGTGGTGTGCAAAGTGAGAGGGTTAGGGAAAATGATTTGGTAAACAGAGAAGAGGTCGTAAAATATATATATATATATTTCCCTGGGGATGGGGGAGAAAGAATACTACCCACGTATTCCCTGCTTGTCTTAGCAGGCAACTAAAAGGGGAGGGAGCGGGGGGCTGGAAATCCTCCCCTCTCGTTTTTTTCCAAAAGAAGGAACAGAGAATTGGGCCAGGTGAGGGTATTCCCTCAAAGGCCCAGTCCTCTGTTCTTAACGCTACCTCGCTAATGCGGGAAATGCCGAATAGTTTGAAAGAAAGAAAATATATATATATATATATATATATATATATATATATATATATATATATATATATATATATATATTTTTTTTTTTTTTTTTTTTTTTATACTTTGTCGCTGTCTCCCGCGTTTGCGAGGTAGCGCGAGGAAACAGACGAAAGAAATGGCCCAACCCCCATACACACGTACATACACACGTCCACACACGCAAATATACATACCTACACAGCTTTCCATGGTTTACCCCAGACGCTTCACATGCCTTGATTCAATCCACTGACAGCACGTCAACCCCTGTATACCACATCGCTCCAATTCACTCTATTCCTTGCCCTCCTTTCACCCTCCTGCATGTTCAGGCCCCGATCACACAAAATCTTTTTCACTCCATCTTTCCACCTCCAATTTGGTCTCCCTCTTCTCCTCGTTCCCTCCACCTCCGACACATATATCCTCTTGGTCAATCTTTCCTCACTCATTCTCTCCATGTGCCCAAACCATTTCAAAACACCCTCTTCTGCTCTCTCAACCACGCTCTTTTTATTTCCACACATCTCTCTTACCCTTACGTTACTTACTCGATCAAACCACCTCACACCACACATTGTCCTCAAACATCTCATTTCCAGCACATCCATCCTCCTGCACACAACTCTATCCATAGCCCACGCCTCGCAACCATACAACATTGTTGGAACCACTATTCCTTCAAACATACCCATTTTTGCTTTCCGAGATAATGTTCTCGACTTCCACACATTTTTCAAGGCTCCCAAAATTTTCGCCCCCTCCCCCACCCTATGATCCACTTCCGCTTCCATGGTTCCATCCGCTGACAGATCCACTCCCAGATATCTAAAACACTTCACTTCCTCCAGTTTTTCTCCATTCAAACTCACCTCCCAATTGACTTGACCCTCAACCCTACTGTACCTAATAACCTTGCTCTTATTCACATTTACTCTTAACTTTCTTCTTCCACACACTTTACCAAACTCAGTCACCAGCTTCTGCAGTTTCTCACATGAATCAGCCACCAGCGCTGTATCATCAGCGAACAACAACTGACTCACTTCCCAAGCTCTCTCATCCCCAACAGACTTCATACTTGCCCCTCTTTCCAGGACTCTTGCATTTACCTCCCTAACAACCCCATCCATAAACAAATTAAACAACCATGGAGACATCACACACCCCTGCCGCAAACCTACATTCACTGAGAACCAATCACTTTCCTCTCTTCCTACACGTACACATGCCTTACATCCTCGATAAAAACTTTTCACTGCTTCTAACAACTTGCCTCCCACACCATATATTCTTAATACCTTCCACAGAGCATCTCTATCAACTCTATCATATGCCTTCTCCAGATCCATAAATGCTACATACAAATCCATTTGCTTTTCTAAGTATTTCTCACATACATTCTTCAAAGCAAACACCTGATCCACACATCCTCTACCACTTCTGAAACCGCACTGCTCTTCCCCAATCTGATGCTCTGTACATGCCTTCACCCTCTCAATCAATACCCTCCCATGTAGTTTACCAGGAATACTCAACAAACTTATACCTCTGTAATTTGAGCACTCACTCTTATCCCCTTTGCCTTTGTACAATGGCACTATGCACGCATTCCGCCAATCCTCAGGCACCTCACCATGAGTCATACATACATTAAATAACCTTACCAACCAGTCAACAATACAGTCACCCCCTTTTTTAATAAATTCCACTGCAATACCATCCAAACCTGCTGCCTTGCCGGCTTTCATCTTCCGCAAAGCTCCTACTACCTCTTCTCTGTTTACCAAATCATTTTCCCTAACCCTCTCACTTTGCACACCACCTCGACCCAAACACCCTATATCTGCCACTCTGTCATCAGACACATTCAACAAACCTTCAAAATACTCATTCCATCTCCTTCTCACATCACCACTACTTGTTATCACCTCCCCATTTACGCCCTTCACTGAAGTTCCCATTTGCTCCCTTGTCTTACGCACCCTATTTACCTCCTTCCAGAACATCTTTTTATTCTCCCTAAAATTTACTGATAGTCTCTCACCCCAACTCTCATTTGCCCTTTTTTTCACCTCTTGCACCTTTCTCTTGACCTCCTGTCTCTTTCTTTTATACTTCTCCCACTCAATTGCATTTTTTCCCTGCAAAAATCGTCCAAATGCCTCTCTCTTCTCTTTCACTAATACTCTTACTTCTTCATCCCACCACTCACTACCCTTTCTAAACAGCCCACCTCCCACTCTTCTCATGCCACAAGCATCTTTTGCGCAATCCATCACTGATTCCCTAAATATATATATATATATATATATATATATATATATATATATATATATATATATATATATATATATGAAGTCTGTTGGGGATGAGAGAGCCTGGGAAGTGAGTCAGTTGTTGTTCGCTGATGATACAGCGCTGGTGGCTGATTCGTGTGAGAAACTGCAGAAGCTGGTGACTGAGTTTGGTAAAGTGTGTGAAAGAAGAAAGTTAAGAGTAAATGTGAATAAGAGCAAGGTTATTAGGTACAGTAGGGTTGAGGGTCAATTCAATTGGGAGGTAAGTTTGAATGGAGAAAAACTGGAGGAAGTGAAGTGTTTTAGATATCTGGGAGTGGATCTGGCAGCGGATGGAACCATGGAAGCGGAAGTGGATCATAGGGTGGGGGAGGGGGCGAAAATTCTGGGAGCCTTGAAGAATGTGTGGAAGTCGAGAACATTATCTCGGAAAGCAAAAATGGGTATGTTTGAAGGAATAGTGGTTCCAACAATGTTGTATGGTTGCGAGGCGTGGACTATGGATAGAGTTGTGCGCAGGAGGATGGATGTGCTGGAAATGAGATGTTTGAGGACAATGTGTGGTGTGAGGTGGTTTGATCGAGTAAGTAACGTAAGGGTAAGAGAGATGTGTGGAAATAAAAAGAGCGTGGTTGAGAGAGCAGAAGAGGGTTTTGAAATGGTTTGGTCACATGGAGAGAATGAGTGAGGAATGATTGACCAAGAGGATATATGTGTCGGAGGTGGAGGGAACGAGGAGAAGAGGGAGACCAAATTGGAGGTGGAAAGATGGAGTGAAAAAGATTTTGTGTGATCGGGGCCTGAACATGCAGGAGGGTGAAAGGAGGGCAAAGAATAGAGTGAATTGGAGCGATGTGGTATACTGGGGTTGACGTGCTGTCAGTGGATTGAATCAAGGCATGTGTATGGGGGTGGGTTGGGCCATTTCTTTCGTCTGTTTCCTTGCGCTACCTCGCAAACGCGGGAGACAGCGACAAAGCAAAAAAATATATATATATATATATATATGTTTGAAGGAATAGTGGTTCCAACAATGTTGTATGGTTGTGAGGCGTGGGCTATGGATAGATTTGTGTGCAGGAGGGTGGATGTGCTGGAAATGAGATGTTTGAGGACAATGTGTGGTGTGAGGTGGTTTGATCGAGTAAGTAATGTAAGGGTAATAGAGATGTGTGGAAATAAAAAGAGCGTGGTTGAGAGAGCAGAAGAGGGTGTTTTGAAATGGTTTGGGCACATGGAGAGAATGAGTGAGGAAAGATTGACCAAGAGGATATATGTGTCGGAGGTGGAGGGAACGAGAAGTGGGAGACCAAATTGGAGGTGGAAAGATGGAGTGAAAAAGATTTTGTGTGATCGGGGCCTGAACATGCAGGAGGGTGAAAGGCAGGCAAGGAATAGAGTGAATTGGATCGATGTGGTATACCGGGGTTGACGTGCTGTCAGTGGATTGAATCAGGGCATGTGAAGCGTCTGGTGTAAACCATGGAAAGTTGTGTGGGGCCTAGATGTGGAAAGGGAGCTGTGGTTTCGGGCATTAGTGCATGACAGCTAGAGACTGAGTGTGAACGAATGGGGCCTTTGTTGTCTTTTCCTAGTGCTACCTTGCACACATGAGGGGGGAGGGGGATGGTATTCCATGTGTGGTGAGGTGGCGATGGGAATGAATAAAGGCAGACAGTGTGAATTGTGTGCATGGGTATATATGTATGTATCTGTGTGTGTATATATATATATGTGTACATTGAGATGTATAGGTATGTATATTTGTGTGTGTGGACGTGTATGTATATACATTGTGTATGGGGGTGGGTTGGGCCATTTCTTTCGTCTGTTTCCTTGCGCTACCTCACAGACGCGGGAGACAGCGACAAAGCCAAAAAAAAAAATTTTTTTTTTTTTTTTTCATTTTTCATACTATTCGCCATTTCCCACGTTAGCGAGGTTGCGTTAAGAACAGAGGACTGGGCCTTTAAGGGAATATCCTCACCTGTCCCCCTTCTCTGTTCCTTCTTTTGGAAAAAAAAGAACCTCCCTTGTATTTTTAACTTTCTAAAAGGGGAAACAGAAGGAGTCATGCGGAGAGTGCTCATCCTCCTCAAAGGCTCAGGTTGGGGTGTCTAAATGAGATGAGAAAAAAGGAGAGATAGGTAGTATGTTTGAGGAAAGGAACCTGGATGATTTGGCTCTGAGTGAAATGAAGCTCAAGGGTAAAGGGGAAGAGTGGTTTGGGAATGTTTTGGGAGCTAAGTCAGGTATTGGTGAGAGGCTAAGAGCAAAGGAAGGAATAGCACTACTGAAACAGTTGTGGGAGTATGTGATTGAGTGTAAGAAAGTATACTATAGATTGATATAGGTAAAACTGAAAGTGGATTGAGAGATGGGTGATTATTGGTGCCTGTGCACCTGGGCTTGAGAAGAAAGATCATGAGAGGCAAGTGTTTTGGGAGCAGCTGAGTAGTCTTGATGCACGAGACCAGGTTATAGTGGTGGGTGATTTGAATGCAAAGGTGAGTAATGTGGCAGTTGAGGGAATAATTAGTGTAAAAGGGGATGTTCAGTGTTGTAAATGGAAATGGTGAAGAGCTTGTAGATTTGTGAGCTGAAAAAAGATTGGTGATTGGGAATGCCTGGTTTAAAAAGAGAGATATACATAAGTATACATATGTAAGAAGGAGAGATGGTCAGAGAGCATTATTGGATTACATGTTAATTGATAGGTGCGTGAGAGAGACTTTTAGATGTTATGTGCGAAGAGGTGCAACTGGAGGGATGTCTGATCATTATCTTGTGGAGGAGAAGGTGAAGATTTGTAGAAGTTTTCAGAAACGAGAAAATGTTGGGGTGAAAAGAGTGGTGAGAGTAAGTGAGCTTGGGAAGGAGACTTGTGTGAGGAAGTACCCGGGCAGACTGACTGCAGAATGGAAAAAGGTGAGAGCAAATGATGTAAGGGGAGTGGGGGAGGAATGGGATGTATTTAGGGAAGCAGTGATGGCTTGTGCAAAAGATGCTTGTGGCATCAGAAGCATGGGAGGTGGGCAGATTAGAAAGGGTAATGAGTGGTGGGATGAAGAAATAAGATTATTATTGGAATACAAGGGAGAGGCATTTAGACGATTTTTGCAGTAAAATAGTGCAAATGACTGGGAGATGTATAAAAGAAAGAGGCAGGAGGTCAAGAGAAAGGTGCAAGAGGTGAAAAAGAGGGCAAATGAGAGTTGGGGTGAGAGTATCATTAAATTTTAGGGAGGATAAAAAGATGTTTTGGAAGGAGGTAAATAAAGTGCGTAAGACAAGAGAACAAATGGGAACATCGGTGAAGGGGGCTAATTGGGAGGTAATAACAAGTAGTAGTGATGTGAGAAGGAGATGGAGTGAGTATTTTGAAGGTTTGTTGAATGTGTTAGATGATAGAGTGGCAGATATAGGGCGTTTTGGTCGAGGTGGTGTGCAAATTGAGAGGGTCATGGAGAATGGTTTGGTAAACAGAGAAGAGGTAGTGAAAGCTTTGCAGAAGATGAATGCCGGCAAGGCGGCAGGTTTGGATGGTATTGCAGTGGAATTTATTAAAAAAGGGGGTGACTGTGTTGTTGACTGGGTGGTAAGGATATTCATTGTATGTATGGCTCATGGTGAAGTGCCTGAGGATTGGCGAAATGCTTGCATAGTGCCATTGTGCAAAGGCAAAGGGGATAAAGGTGAGTGTTCAAATCATAGAGGTATAAGTTTGTTAAGTATTCCTGGGAAAGTGGTATTGATTGAGAGGGTGAAGGCATGTACAGAACATCAGATTTAGGAGGAGCAGTGTGGTTTCAGAAGTGGTAGAGGATGTGTGGATCAGGTGTTTACTTCGAAGAATGTATGTGAGAAATACTTAGAAAAACAAATGGATTTGTATATAGCATTTATGGATCTGGAGAAGGCATATAATAGAGTTGATAGAGATGCTCTGTGGAAGGTATTAAGAGTATATGGTGTGGGAGGCAACTTGCTAGAGGCAGTGAAAAGTTTTTATTGAGGATGTAAGGCATGTGTACGAGTAGGAAGGGAGGAAAGTGATTGGTTCCCAGTGAATGTTGGCTTGCAGTAGCGGTGCGTTGTGTCTCCATTGTTGTTTAATTTGTTTATGGATGGGATTGTTAGGGAGGTGAATGCAATAGTTTTGGAAAGAGGGGCAAGTATGCAGTCTGTTGTGGATGAGAGAGCTTGGGAAGAGAGTCAGTTGTTGTTCGCTGATGATACAGTGCTGGTGGCTGATTCATGTGAGAAACTGCAGAAGCTGGTGACTGAGTTTGGTAAGGTGTGTGAAAGAACAAAGTTGAGAGTAAATGTGAATAAGAGCAAGGAAATATATTAGGTACAGTAGGGTTGAGGGTCAAGTCAGTTGGGAGGTAAGTTTGAATGGAGAAAAACTGGAGGAAGTGAAGTGTTTTAGATATCTGGGAGTGGATTTGGTAGCGGATGGAACCATGGAAGCTGAAGTGAATCATAGGGTGGGTGAGGGGGCAAATATTCTAGGAGCCTTGAAGAATGTGTGGAAGTCGAGAACATTATCCCGGAAAGCAAAAATGGGTATGTTTGAAGGAATAGTGGTTCCAACAATGTTGTATGGTTGCGGGGCATGGGCTATGGATAGAGTTGTGTGGAGGAGGGTGGATGTGCTGGAAATGAGATGTTTGAGGACAATATGTGGTGTGAGGTGGTTTGATCAAGTAAGTAATGTAAGGGTAAGAGAGATGTGTTGTAATAAAAAGAGTGTGGATGAGAGAGCAGAAGAGGGTGTTTTGAAATGGTTTGGTCACATGGAGAGAATGAGTGAGGAAAGATTGACCAAGAGGGTATATGTGTCAGAGGTGGAGGGAACGAGGAGAAGTGGGAGACCAAATTGGTGGTGGAGAGATGGAGTGAAAAAGATTTTGAGTGATCGGGGCCTTAACATGCAGGAGGGTGAAAGGTGTGGAAGGAATAGAGTGAATTGGAATGATGTGGTATACTGGGGTCGACATGCTGTCAATGGATTGAACCGGGGGTATGTGAAGCGTCTGGGGTAAACCATGGAAAATTCTGTGGGGCCTGGATGTGGAAAGGGAGCTGTGGTTTCGGTGCATTATTACATGACGGCTAGAGACTGAGTGTGAATGAATGTGGCCTTTGTTTGTCTTTTCCTAGCACTACCTCGCACACATGAGGGGGGAGGGGGATGTTATTCTATGTGTGGTGAGGTGGCAATGGGAATGAATAAAGGCAGACAGTATGAATTATGTACATGTGTTTATATGTATATGTCTGTGTGTGTGTATATATGTATACATTGAGATGTATAGGTATGTATATTTGCGTGTGTGTGTGTGTACATTGTGTATGGGGGTGGGTTGGGCCATTCTTTCGTCTGTTTCCTTGCGCTACCTTACTAACGCGGGAGACAGCGACAAAGCAAAATAAATAAATAAATAAATTATATTTATTTTTTATTTTTTATTATACTTTGTCGCTGTCTCCCGCGTTAGCGAGATAGCGCCAGGAAACAGACGAAAGAATGGCCCAACCCCACCCACATACACATGTATATACATACACGTCCACACACGCAAATATACATACCTATACATCTCAACGTATACATAATGTATGTGTCTGTTGATATGTATATCTGCGTATGTGGGCATTTATGTATGTAAATGTGTAGACGAATGGATGGGCCATTCTTGGTCTGTTTCCCAGTGCTACCACGCTGATGCGATAAACAGCGATTGTGTAAAATAAAAAAATAAAAAAAAAAAATATGTATATATACACATACATATATATATGTATATATATATATATATATATATATATATATATATATATATATATATATATATATATATATATATATTTTAAACTATTCGCCATTTCCCGCGTTAGCGAGGTAGCGTTAAGAACAGAGGACTGGGCCTTTTTTGGAATATCCTCACCTGGCCCCCTCTGTTCCTTCTTTTGGAAAATTAAAAAAAAAAACGAGAGGGGAGGATTTCCAGCCCCCCTGCTCCCTCCCCTTTTAGTCGCCTTCTACGACACGCAGGGAATACGTGGGAAGTATTCTTAATCCCCTATCCCCAGGGATAAAATATATTTTTTTTTTTTTTTTTTTTTTTTTTAATACCTCGTCGCTGTCTCCCGCGTTTGCGAGGTAGCGCAAGGAAACAGACGAAAGAAATGGCCCAACCCCCCCCCATACACATGTACATACACACGTCCACACACGCAAATATACATACCTACACAGCTTTCCATGGTTTACCCCGGACGCTTCACATGCCTTGATTCAATCCACTGACAGCACGTCAACCCCTGTATACCACATCGCTCCAATTCACTCTATTCCTTGCCCTCCTTTCACCCTCCTGCATGTTCAGGCCCCGATCACACAAAATCCTTTTCACTCCATCTTTCCACCTCCAATTTGGTCTCCCTCTTCTCCTCGTTCCCTCCACCTTCGACACATATATCCTCTTGGTCAATCTTTCCTCACTCATTCTCTCCATGTGCCCAAACCACTTCAAAACACCCTCTTCTGCTCTCTCAACCACGCTCTTCTTATTTCCACACATCTCTCTTACCCTTACGTTACTTACTCGATCAAACCACCTCACACCACACATTGTCCTCAAACATCTCATTTCCAGCACATCCATCCTCCTGCGCACAACTCTATCCATAGCCCACGCCTCGCAACCATACAACATTGTTGGAACCACTATTCCTTCAAACATACCCATTTTTGCTTTCCGGGATAATGTTCTCGACTTCCACACATTTTTCAAGGCTCCCAAAATTTTCGCCCCCTCCCCCACCCTATGATCCACTTCCGCTTCCATGGTTCCATCCGCTGACAGATCCACTCCCAGATATCTAAAACACTTCACTTCCTCCAGTTTTTCTCCATTCAAACTCACCTCCCAATTGACTTGACCCTCAACCCTACTGTACCTAATAACCTTGCTCTTATTCACATTTACTCTTAACTTTCTTCTTCCACACACTTTACCAAACTCCGTCACCAGCTTCTGCAGTTTCTCACATGAATCCGCCACCAGCGCTGTATCATCAGCGAACAACAACTGACTCACTTCCCAAGCTCTCTCATCCCCAACAGACTTCATACTTGCCCCTCTTTCCAAAACTCTTGCATTTACCTCCCTAACAACCCCATCCATAAACAAATTAAACAACCATGGAGACATCACACACCCCTGCCGCAAACCTACATTCACTGAGAACCAATCACTTTCCTCTCTTCCTACACGTACACATGCCTTACATCCTCGATAAAAACTTTTCACTGCTTCTAACAACTTGCCTCCCACACCATATATTCTTAATACCTTCCACAGAGCATCTCTATCAACTCTATCATATGCCTTCTCCAGATCCATAAATGCTACATACAAATCCATTTGCTTTTCTAAGTATTTCTCACATACATTCTTCAAAGCAAACACCTGATCCACACATCCTCTACCACTTCTGAAACCACACTGCTCTTCCCCAATCTGATGCTCTGTACATGCCTTCACCCTCTCAATCAATACCCTCCCATATAATTTACCAGGAATACTCAACAAACTTATACCTCTGTAATTTGAGCACTCACTCTTATCCCCTTTGCCTTTGTACAATGGCACTATGCACGCATTCCGCCAATCCTCAGGCACCTCACCATGAGTCATACATACATTAAATAACCTTACCAACCAGTCAACAATATATATATATATATATATATATATATATATATATATATATATATATATATATATATATATATATTCCCTGGGGATAGGGGAGAAAGAATACTTCCCACGTATTCCCTGCGTGTCGTAGAAGGCGACTAAAAGGGAAGGGAGCGGGAGGCTGGAAATCCTCCCCTCTCGTTTTTTTTTTTTTTCCAAAAGAAGGAACAGAGAAGAGGGCCAGGTGAGGATATTCCCTCAAAGACCCAGTCGTCTGTTCTTAACGCTACCTCGCTATCGCGGGAAATGGCGAATAGTATGAAAGAAAGAAAGAAGATATATATATATATATATATATGCAAATACATATACACAATATATATATATATATATATATATATATACATGCATTTTTTTTTTTTTTTTTTTTTTTTTTTTTTTTTTTTTTTTTGCCGCTGTATCCCTGGGAATAGGGGAGAAAGAATTCTTCCCACATATTCCCTGTCATAGAAGGCGACTAAAAGGGGAGGGAACGGGGGCCGGAAATCCTCCCCTCTCGTTTTTAGTTTTCAAAAAGGAGGAACAGAGAAGGGGGCCAAGTGAAGATATTCCCTCGAAGGCTCAGTCCTCTGTTCTTAACACTACCTCGCTAATATGGGAAATGGCAAATAGTATGAAAAAAAATAATATTATTTTATTATACTTTGTTGCTGTCTCCTGCGTCAGTGAGGTAGCGCAAGGAAACAAACAAAAGAATGGATCAACCCTCCCACAGGCACATGTATATACATACACGCCCTCACATGCACATATACATACCTATACATTTCAGTTGTTATTTGCTGATGATACAGCGCTGGTGGCTGATTCATGTGAGAAACTGCAGAAGCTGGTGACTGAGTTTGGTAAAGTGTGTGAAAGAAGAAAGTTAAGAGTAAATGTAAATAAGAGCAAGTTTATTAGGTACAGTAGGGTTGAGGGTCAAGTCAATTGGGAGGTAAGTTTGAATGGAGAAAAACTGGAGGAAGTAAAGTGTTTAAGATATCTGGGAGTGGATCTGGCAGCGGATGGAACCATGGAAGTGGAAGTGAATCATAGGGTGGGGGAGGGGGTGAAAATTCTGGGAGCCTTGAAGAATGTGTGTAAGTCGAGAACATTATCTCGGAAAGCAAAAATGGGTATGTTTGAAGGAATAGTGGTTCCAACAATGTTGTATAGGTGCGAGGCGTGGGCTATGGATAGAGTTGTGCGGAGGAGGGTGGATGTGCTGGAAATGAGATGTTTGAGGACAATATGTGGTGTGAGGTGGTTTGATTGAGTAAGTAATGTAAGGGTAAGAGAGATGTGTGGACATGAAGAGTGTGGTTGAGAGAGCAGAAGAGGGTGTTTTGAAATGGTTTGGTCACATGGAGAGAATGAGTGAGGAAAGATTGACCAAGAGGATATATGTGTCGGAGGTGGAGGGAACGAGGAGAAGTGGGAGACCAAATTGGAGGTGGAAAGATGGAGTGAAAAAGATTTTGAGTGATCGGGGCCTTAACATGCAGGAGGGTGAAAGGTGTGCAAGGAATAGAGTGAATTGGAATGATGTGGTATACCGGGGTCGACGTGCTGTCAATGGATTGAACCAGGGCATGTGAAGCGTCTGGAAAGTTGTGTGGGGCCTGGATGTGGAAAGGGAGCTGTGGTTTCGGTGCATTATTACATGACAGCTAGAGACTGAGTGTGAATGAATGTGGCTTTTGTTGTCTTTTTGTCTTTTCCTAGCGCTACCTCACACACATGAGGGGAGAGGGGGTTGTTATTCCATGTGTGGCGAGGTGGCAGTGGGAATAAATAAAGGCAGACAGTATTAAT
Organism: Panulirus ornatus; assembly: GCF_036320965.1. Lineage (NCBI taxonomy): Eukaryota > Metazoa > Arthropoda > Malacostraca > Decapoda > Palinuridae > Panulirus > Panulirus ornatus. Next base: position 22,939,319 of record NC_092281.1, on the reverse strand, counting down.
TATGTACATGTGTATATATGTATATGTTTGTGTGTGTATATATTTGTGTACATTGAGATGTATAGGTATGTATATTTGTGTTTGTGGACGTGTATGTAAATACATATGTATGTGGGTGGGTTGGGCCATTCTTTCGTCTGTTTCCTTGTGCTACCTCGCTAACGCGGGAGACAGCGACAAAGCAAAATTAAAAAAAATGATACATTTCAACGTATACATATATATACATGCACAGATATATACATTTGTTGCTGTGTCCCGCGTTAGCGAGAGACAGCGACAAAGTTTAAAAAATAAAAATATATAAGATATGTTGCCTGTTTTGCCTTTGAGTGAGAGCACTAGAAATTTATGAAGTTTTGAAATTTGCACACATCCACTTTCCATGTATCAGATATCCTGGCCTGAAATCATCTTCCGCCAGACCCCACATATTGTTCCATTCTTTACATTGATTGCTTCATATGCCTTGCTTCTGCACATTAACAGCACATCACCCCCCCACATGCCACATCACTCCAATCCATTCTATCAGATATAAGCCTCTCACTCACCTGAATGTTCAGAAAAGGCAATTAGATATGAGGATAAAAGTTTGTATGGCTGTTCACCCAACATAAAGAAAGCTGCATTATGATCTTTATGTAAAAAATATTTAGATAAACAAACAGCCTTTCCTCTATCATTTGTTGATAAAAGGTTTTACCATTATTCAATCTGGAATTTTCAGTGCATCGGATGACTTTAATAATGGGGTTGTCCTTACTAAACGTCACCTAAAGCCCAATGAGATGTTTGAGGTTCGATTAGACAAGTGTGTGGACAAGTGGGCAGGATCACTAGAGATTGGTGTTACCACACATCCACCTACAGATTTGGAGTATCCATCTACCATGACCAATGTCAGGTATGGAATGGATATAATCAAATTGGTTGCTTAAATTTCCTTATCATCACCATAAGAAATGCCTGTATCAAGATAGATCCATGTTTAGTTATAAGTAAAGTTTCTAGATATTTATATGATAAAGTACTTTTTGGTTTTATAATCTCTAAGGGATCTATTAAGATAAGATAAATAAGATATTGATAAGATTTTTGATGATAATTATACTTCAAAATTTCCACATGATTAGATTACGAGAATTTTAATCATCATTTTCATTTGGTAGTGGATGGCATTTGTGTTGTGGTCACGTCTACAGTCATTGATTTTTCTTTCTCCAGATCAGGCACTTGGATGATGACTGGCAATGGGGTTATGCACAATGGTACAACTATTATCGATGATTATGGGCTCAACTTAGATAGGCTCAAGGTAAAGATTGTTACAATATCTAAACTTTTCCCCTTCATCTTTGTAACAATGAATAGGGAGCACATCTCTTGATTTTTTAGCATTGCTTAAGTAGAATTCTTCCAGAATAAGGCTACAATTATATATCTGAATCAGTTTATTTGATTCAGTCTCTGGTCCAGGAATGAGTATATGTATTTCTAGTGGTTAATACAGGCTTGCAAAAATGTGCGTATGGTTGATTTTTACTCAATTAAGATTTAGGGCTGAAAAGTGAAAAATGGCCTTAAAACTGCTTTTTGGTTAAAATTATGACCAAAGGCCAGAAAATTGTGCCATTGTTCATCAGTCTTTTCCATATTTCTTCTGCGTTATCATTTTTAGTTAATGATTTGTATGGAAAAGTTGATATTGTGACTGTAAATGATGTTCTTATAGAATCAGTAAAGCTATGTTTTGTATTTAAGTGAACCCTTCTGCAATAAGATTGATAATGTCCGTGAAAAAGTCTGGAAAAGGTTTAGATTTTGACCTTCTTGTGAGTATACCAATCTAGTTTTCATATTAAGCTCACACTGTCACAGCTACATGTGTTAGACGTTCTTCATTAGACAACATTTAATGTAAATATGCATGAGCTAAAGAGTTTCGGGTAGGCTGTTCCCCTGTGTGAAATGTCCAAGGATGATGAACGGCTTGAAGTGTATTGATTTGTAAGAAATGACATTGTCTTGGAGATATGTGGTAAGGAGTGTGCTCTAATTGAGGGCACCAACTAGAGTGTGCTGAAGTGGCTCGTATAAACAGTGAAATGAGTAGAGATAGATGAAGAAAGAGGGTTTGTATATTAAAAGTTGAGAGAGCAAGGGGAGCACCTGCCAAGGAGTACCCTACAATGAGATTTTGCTGTAAAGCAGACTACTGTGTAGTGCCCATTGCATGTCTTGTTTAATGAAATATATTGTTGCTCTCAGCCACTGTGGATGTTGAATAAGTATCATTCTTGAATTCATGTGAAATTGTCTTCTGATATGTATCAAGGTTTCTTTTTAATGATTCCTTAGTAATTTCCATGGTTATATCTTGCCATTATTTCTGTAGGGCTCTTGTATATATTTCTGTGAAAACTATGTGGTTCAAGATGTTTAGTAGGGGGATGAGGCTGATTGATATGAGTGTGAGAACCTAGTGTAAATGGGGAGAACATAGAGGAAGTGGAGTGCTTTCAATAACTGGGTTTGGGCATGGTCATGAGTGGAGTATGGAACTATGGGAGCTGAATTGAACTATTGGATGAGAGATGGGAAAAATTCCTGGATGCATTAAGGAGTTTGTGGAAGAAGAGTTTACTGTCCATCAGGCCAAAGATGGGTATGTTCGATATTATTGTAGTTCCAGTGGTTCTGTGTTGGTATGACTTTTAAGCCCTAAATGCAGAAGAACAGAAGAGGGTGAACTTGTTTGAAACGAGATGCAATGAGAGGGCAACATGTGAATTGATTTGAGGAGGATTGATTGTGTAAGGCATGACAGTGCAAGAGAGAGGTGTGGTAGAAAATGGAGTATGATTGAGAGAGCTGAACTGGACTAGTGGAAATGGTTTTGACATGGGGAGGATTAGCAAAGAAAGACTGACTAAGAGGATATACATGTGAGAAATAAGACTGACTAAGAGGATGTACATGTGAAAAATAGAGTGCAGAGGAATACCTGCCTAAAGGAGCCCATGAGCAGGCTTTGCCGTGATGGCTGGGCTAGTACCTAATAGTCACAGCAAGTCTTGGTTAATGTAAATGTACATAGAATTGTTTTTTGCATGCTCCTTATTTTTCTTGATGGCATATTAACCCCTTACCTCTTCAGTTAGATCTCCTTTTGAACCCCTGTGAACCTCATGTTTTTCAGGTCGAATAAGAGATACATTTAAAGTTTTAAAAGATTTAGAAAGTACACACACTTTAGATGTATATTTCACCACTAATAAATTGTAGAAACTGTGTCAGCACAACATGCTAAAAATTGCAGGAATAAGGAAGGCCTATGTGTCTAATTGCTATTGATATTTTTTGTATGTTTTTCTTCCCTTGAAAAATTTATTTTTGATTATTATTATGTTTAGCAGTATATGATAAAGCCTCTCTTGTTTTGATTAGTGTGATTCACTGATATCTTTTCATAACAGCAAAATTATAAGATTGTGTAAGATTATCTGCTTCATCTTGATCACATTTCACTGTTGGAGGAGCTTTCAGTGTTGGAGGAGTCGCTGTCCTTAAAATCTCCTCTGCTGATCCAAAAACAAATCATCATCAAGTAATTCAGGCTACTGATCTTCCTGTCCTCCAAAATTCATAAGAGAAGGCATATGATAGGGTTGAAAGAGATGTTTTGTGGAAGATTTTAAGAGTATATTGTGTGTAATGTAAGTTGCTAGAAGCAGTGAAAAGTTTTTACCAAGGGTGTAAGGCATGTGAACGAGTAGGAAGAGAGGAGAGTGATTGGTTCACAGTGAATGTCGGATTGTAGGAGGGGTGTGTGATGTCCCCATGGTGGTTTAATTTGTTTATGGATGGGGTTGTTAGGGAGGTAAGTGCTAGAGTTTTGGAGGGAGGGGCAAGTATGCAGTCTGTTGTGGAAGAGAGGGGAGGGCGCAAAGGTTCTGGAAGCGATGAAGAATGTGTGGAAGGAGAGAACATTTTCTCGGAGAGCAAAAATGGGCATGTTTGAAGGCATAGTAGTTCCAACAATGTTATATGGTTGCAAGGCATGGGCTATAGATAGGGTTGTACGGAGGAGGGTGGAGGTGTTGGAAATGAAATGTTGGAGGACATTTGGTGTGAGGTAGTTTGGTCAGGTAAGTAATGAAAGGGTGAGAGAGATGTGTGGAAATAAAAAGAGTGTGGTTGATAGAGCAGAAGAGGGTGTGTTGAAATGGTTTGGACATATGGAAAGAATGAGTGAGTAAAGATTGACAAAGAGGATATATGTGTCCGAGATGGAGGGAACAAAGAGAAGCAGGAGACCAAAGTGGAGATGGAAGGAAGGAGTAAAAATGACTTTGAGCAGTTGGGGCCTGAACATACAGGAGGGTAAGAGGCGTGCATGTGAAGCGTCTGGGATAAACCATGGAAAGTTTTGTGGGGCCTGGATGTAGAAAGGGAGCTGTGGTTTTAGTACATTACACATGACAGCTAGAGACTGAGTGAAAACGAATGTGGCCTTTGTTGTCTTTTCCTAGTGCTACCTTGCACGCACGCGGGGAGAAGGGGGGTGCCATTTCATGTGTGGCGGGGTGGCATCAGGAAAGGATGAAGGTAGCATGTATGAATATGTATATATGTGTATGTCTGTGTATGTACATGTATGTATGCATTGAAATGTATAGGTATGTATATGTGCATGTATGGGCATTTATATATATTCATTGGTATGTAGGGGGGGTTGGGCCATTCTTTCATCCGTCTCCTTGTGCTACCTCGCTAAAGCGGGAGACAGCAACAAAGTATAATAAATGAATATAAAATAAATGTATATCTGCGTTTATAGGCATTTTTGTATATTTTTTTTTTTGCTGTCTCCTGCGTTTGCGAGGTAGCACAAGGAAACAGACGAAAGAAATGGCCCAACCCACTCCCATACACATGTATATACATACGTCCACACACGCAAAATATACATACCTACACAGCTTTCCATGGTTTACCCCAGACGCTTCACATGCCCTGATTCAATCCACTGACAGCACGTCAACCCCAGTATACCACATCGATCCAATTCACTCTATTCCTTGCCCTCCTTTCACCCTCCTGCATGTTCAGGCCCCAATCACACAAAATCTTTTTCACTCCATCTTTCCACCTCCAATTTGGTCTCCCACTTCTCCTCGTTCCCTCCACCTCTTACACATATATCCTCTTTGTCAATCTTTCCTCACTCATTCTTTCCATGTGCCCAAACCATTTCAAAACACCCTCTTCTGCTCTCTCAACCACACTCTTTTTATTACCAAACATCTCTCTTACCCTTACATTACTTACTCGATCAAACCACCTCACACCACATATTGTCCTCAAACATCTCATTTCCAGCACATCCACCCTCCTCCACTCAACTCTATCCATAGCCCACGCCTCGCAACCATACAACATTGTTGGAATCACTATTCCTTCAAACATACCCATTTTTGCTTTCCGGGATAATGTTCTCGACTTCCACACATTCTTAAAGGCTCCCAGAATTTTCACCCCCTCCCCCACCCTATGATTCACTTCCGCTTCCGTGGTTCCATCCGCTGCCAAATCCACTCCCAGATATCTAAAACACTTCACTTCCTCCAGTTTTTCTCCATTCAAACTTACCTCCCAATTGACTTGTCCCTCAACCCTACTGTACCTAATAACCTTGCTCTTATTCACATTTACTCTTAACTATCTTCTTTCACACACTTTACCAAACTCAGTCACCAGCTTCTGCAGTTTCTCACATGAATCAGCCACCAGCGCTGTATCATCAGCGAACAACAACTGACTCACTTCCCAAGCTCTCTCATCCATAACAGACTGCATACTTGCCCCTCTTTCCAAAACTCTTGCATTCACCTCTGTTACAACCCCATCCATAAGCAAATTAAACTACCATGGAGACATCACACACACCTGCCACAAACCAACATTCACTGAGAACCAATCACTTTCCTTTCTTCCTACACATACACATGCCTTACATCCTCGATAAAAACTTTTCACTACTTCTAACAACTTGCCTCCCACACCATATATTCTTAATACCTTCCACAGAGCATCTCTATCAACTCTATCGTATGCCTTCTCCAGATCCATAAATGCTACATACAAATCCATTTGTTTTTCTAAGTATTTCTCACACACATTCTTCAAAGCAAACACCTGATCCACACATCCTCTACCACTTATGAAACCACACTGCTCTTCCCCAATCTGATGGTCTGTACATGCCTTCACCCTCTCAATCAATACCCTCCCATATAATTTGCCAGGAATACTCAACAAACTTATACCTCTGTAATTTGAGCACTCACTCTTATCCCCTTTGCCTTTGTACAATGGCACTATGCACGCATAGGTGAATGCAAGAGTTTTGGAAAGAGGGGCAAGTATGAAGTCTGTTGGGGATGAGAGAGCTTGGGAAGTGAGTCAGTTGTTGTTCACAGATGATACAGCGCTGGTGGCTGATTCATGTGAGAAACTGCAGAAGCTGGTAACTGAGTTTGGTAAAGTGTGTGAAAGAAGAAAGTTAAGAGTAAATGTGAATAAGAGCAAGGTAATTAGTTACAGTAGGGTTGAGGGTCAAGTCAATTGGGAGGTAAGTTTGAATGGAGAAAAACTGGAGGAAGTGAAGTGTTTTAGATATCTGGGAGTGGATCTGGCAGCGGATGGAACCATGGAAGCGGAAGTGGATCATAGGGTGGGGGAGGAGGCGAAAATTCTGGGAGCCTTGAAGAATGTGTGGAAGTCGAGAACATTATCTCGGAAAGCAAAAATGGGTATGTTTGAAGGAATAGTGGTTCCAACAATGTTGTATGGTTGCGAGGCGTGGACTATGGATAGAGTTGTGTGCAGGAGGATGGATGTGCTGGAAATGAGATGTTTGAGGACAATGTGTGGTGTGAGGTTGTTTGATCGAGTAAGTAACGTAAGGGTAAGAGAGATGTGTGGAAATAAAAAGAGCGTGGTTGAGAGAGCAGAAGAGTGTGTTTTGAAATTGTTTGGTCACATGGAGAGAATGAGTGAGGAAAGATTGACCAAGAGGATATATGTGTCGGAGGTGGAGGGAACGAGGAGAAGAGGGAGACCAAATTGGAGGTGGAAAGATGGAGTGAAAAAGATTTTGTGTGATCGGGGCCTGAACATGCAGGAGGGTGAAAGGAGGGCAAAGAATAGAGTGAATTGGAGCGATGTGGTATACCGGGGTTGACGTGCTGTCAGTGGATTGAATCAAGGCATGTGTATGGGGGTGGGTTGGGCCATTTCTTTCGTCTGTTTCCTTGCGCTACCTCGCAAACGCGGGAGACAGCGACAAAGCAAAAAAAAAGAAAAAAAAAAAATATATATCCCTCAGTATAGGGGAGAAAGAATATTTCCCACGCATTCCATTCTTCACATGTCATAGAAGGCAACTAAAGGGGACGGGAACAGGGGGCTGGAAACCCTCCCCTCGTATTTTTAACTTTCTAAAAGGGGAAACAGAAGAAGGAGTCACGTGGGGAGTGCTCATCCTCCTCGAAGGCTCAGATTGGGGTGTGTAAATGTGTGTGGATGTAACCAAGATGAGAAAAAAGGAGAGATAGGTAGTATGTTTGAGGAAAGGAACCTGGATGTTTTGGTTCTGAGTGAAACGAAGCTCAAGGGTAAATGGGAAGAGTTGTTTGGGAATGTCTTGGGAGTAAAGTCAGGGGGTAGTCAGAGGAGAAGAACAAAGGAAGGACTAGCACTACTCCTGAAACAGGAGTGGTGGGAATATGTGATAGAGTGTAAGAAAGTAAACTGTAGATTGATATGGGTAAAACTGAAAGTGGGTTTTGTCATCATAAACTTATGTCGGAAAGTAAAAAATGGGTATGTTTGAAGGAATAGTAGTTCTAACAATGTTATATGGTTGTGTTGCGTTGGCTACAGTTAGAGTTGTGCGGAGGAGGGTGGATGTGCTGGAAATGAGATGTTTGAGGACAAAATGTGGTGTGAGTTGGTTTGATCGAGTAGGTAATGAAAGGATATGAGAGATGTGTGGTAATAAAATGAGTGTGGTTGAGAGAGCAGAAGAGGGTGTTTTGAAATGGTTTGGTCACATGGAGAGAATGAGTGAGGAAAGATTGACCAAGAAGATATGTGTGTCAGAGGTAGAGGGAACAAGGAGAAGTGGAAGACCAAATTGGAGGTGGAAAGATGGAGTGAAAAAGATTTTGAGTGATCAGGGCCTGAACATGCAGGAGGGTGAAAAGCGTGCAAGAAATAGAGTGAATTGGAGCGATGTTGTATACTGGGGTCGACGTGCTGTCAATGGATTGAACCAGGGCATGTGAAGCGTCAGGGGTAAACCATGGAAAGTTGTGTGGGGCGTGGATGTGGAAGGGAGCTGTGGTTTTGGTGCATTATACATGACAGCATCAGATCATTGAATTGGGGACTGTAATTTCTTTTCAAACCATTGGAGTTTCATATAGATTTTGAGAGAAATCATGATAACATTTCCTGATTGATTAGATATCTTGTGAATCTTTAGAACCCAGCATAGATAATTTCCAAGAAAGAAAGTCATTTTTTTTTATTATTATCAATTCTGCTCCAAGATTAAAAAAAGAAAAAGATTTTGTAGATCACAGGGTTACACTGTATAAAGGACCGTAAGCTGATTTGTAAGAAGTCTCTTCTGTAGGGAAGGTGTATATCATATCAACCTTCCTAAGGCAGTCCACAGTACTTGTACTCTTAGGGAACAGCAGTCAACATTAGTTAACATACTAATGTCTTTTCTTGTTGCTTTGAAAATAAGCAGCTGACTTATTCCACCATTTATAGCCTATATGGATCTATTTAGTGCCATGAAGGTGCAGGAAAAATATTTGCTCTCTCCATTATTCTTCGAACCATCATTAACCCTTAAACTGTATGCTCTGAAGATTTAGCATTGCCTCAAAACACGAGTTTATCAAACAATTTATAGAAAGTATTTTAGTTTTATCATTTTATAGGATATATCAATAAAATGGAGAAAAACTGGAGGAAGTAAAGTGTTTTAGATTTCTGGGAGTGGATCTGGCAGCGGATGGAACCATGGAAGCGGAAGTGAATCATAGGGTGGGGGAGGGGGCGAAAATCCTGGGAGCCTTGAGGAATGTTTGGAAGTCGAGAACATTATCTCGGAAAGCAAAAATGGGTATGTTTGAAGGAATAGTGGTTCCAACAATGTTGTATGGTTGCGAGGCGTGGGCTATGAATAGAGTTGTGCGCAGGAGGGTGGATGTGCTGGAAATGAGATGCTTCAGGACAATGTGTGGTGTGAGGTGGTTTGATCGAGTAAGTAACGTAAGGGTAAGAGAGATGTGTGGAAATAAAAAGAGCGTGGTTGAGATAGCAGAAGAGGGTGTTTTGAAATGGTTTGGTCACATGGAGAGAATGAGTGAGGAAAGATTGACAAAGAGGATATATGTGTCAGAGGTGGAGGGAACGAGGAGAAGTGGAAGACCAAATTGGAGGTGGAAAGATGGAGTGAAAAAGATTTTGAGTGATCGGGGCCTGAACATGCAGGAGGGTGAAAGGCGTGCAAGGAATAGAGTGAATTGGATCGATGTGGTATACCGGGGTTGATGTGCTGTCAGTGGATTGAATCAGGGCATGTGAAGTGTCTGGGGTAAACCATGGAAAGTTGTGTGGGGCCTGGATGTGGAAAGGGAGCTGTGGTTTCGGGCATTATTGCATGACAGCTAGAGACTGAGTGTGAACGAATGGGGCCTTTGTTGTCTTTTCCTAGTGCTACCTCGCACACATGAGGGGGGAGGGGGATGGTATTCCATGTGTGGCGAGGTGGCGATGGGAATGAATAAAGGCAGACAGTGTGAATTGTGTGCATGGGTATATATGTATGTGTCTGTGTGTGTATATATATATGTGTACATTGAGATGTATAGGTATGTATATTTGCGTGTGTGAACGTGTATGTATATACATGTGTATGGGGGTGGGTTGGGCCATTTCTTTCGTCTGTTTCCTTGCGCTACCTCGCAAACGCGGGAGACAGCGACAAAGCAAAATAAATAAATAAATATCAATAAAATTTAAAATAGAAAGCTCAGGCTTGAATAATGATGTACAGAGAATGATACACTAGCCACATTACTGCTGCTGATGTGACAGATTATGTCATCACCATGATGCTTGACCACCACAGTTCAACCCTGTAATGATATGAAAATGTTGGGCTTAACCATATTCTTTGTCTCAAAAACCCCACATAATCACCATCACAAAGTAATGTATAGCTGTTGTAATTATTTTCCTTGTGAGCAGATATTTCATATCTATGGGAGTTAATTTACCTAGATGTTGAGGACCGCTTACAGGTCTATGTTGGCTCATCCTCCTCTTTTCAGTCAACCAAAGTGGAATCAAAAACCATTTGTCTCTCTAATTTTTCTCCTGGCATCTTTTCTCTTCAACCTTACCTATCCATGTACTACAATATTGCTGCTCTCTGGTCTGTGATAAAAGATTTAACAGCTTTTAGAGGACCGTACAGATGATTGAGAATTTCATGACTATGATGATCTGTTGTCAGATTGTGTAGAGTTTTTTTATGAATATTGACTCTTCTAGCATTGTAAGTTGACCAAGATGAGGCAGTAAATGTTTTTTCAGCACAATTGGAGGCATAGTTGCCAGTACTTGTTTGACCTTGATATCATTCCATTCAAATGGTGCAGCTGGTAAGTCTACATACCTTTATGAAAAAAATAATGAATCATGTTGATTTTAAAAATGAAATATTCATTAGATACAGCTTAATAGAAATCAACAATTTTTCTGTGTAAGTATAATAGATTATAAAATATGCATAGTGGCAACTTACTAGAAACTCAGACCTTCCTCCCACTGTTTTAGCATGTGGCACTAAAACATAAAGAGAATATCTACTTGTTATCATAGTGATAGCAGTAGACCAAATATACTTTTGTAAATATATTTATATTATACTTTGTCACTGTCTCCTGCGTTAGCGAGATAGTTTAAGGAAACAGATGAAAGAATGGCCTGACCCACCCACATACACGTGTATACATGCCCACACACACACATATACATACCAGTACATTTCAACTTACACATACATATACATACATAGACATATACATATATACATACATAGACATATACATATATACCATATATACACATGTACATAGTTATATTTTTAAATCTTTAATTAAAGCTAACTATATTTTCTGTACAACTTTAAAAATGTGAAATCACTGAGTGGAAAGACCTTCAATGCCTCTGCTGCTTCCTCCTTATCTTCCTCCTTAGCATCCACAGTCTACAAATTGTGAGCTTGATTAAGCTGAAAGTGAGTATGTCTATGATGTCAGCATGGTGTTAGTTGCTGATTAGTTGAGGGTAGTCCCAGAACAAGTGAGATACCATAATCATTATAAAGTGATAAGCAAGGATGAATTGAAGATCATAGCCTATACATTCTTAGGGAATATATCTTATCCCCATGGAACACTTTCTCTGAGAGAAAAGGTTTTTCAGTTTTAAAACCAGCATTTTAAGAATATCATTATATAGAAACATTGATATGAATAATATTTGGATATGTAGGTGGTTGCATGGTTAAACAGACTTGACAGTACATAAATATTACTGCTTGCTGAGAGTTTAAACAAATGTACCCTCGTGTGGGTATACTCATATTCTGTTGAGAGTACATAAATTTGCCTTTGTTACACATTTTCTTGTTTTTCAATCATATCTTTTATATTTGTCAGAGAAAAATCATTTACAATTATGTGTATAAATACCTATATTTACATACACAAGAGAGATATCTTTGTTATATTCCTGAACAGAGTGATGTCAAAGACAGTGTAATGTCAGTTAACATTTTATTCTTTTACCATAGGTTGGAGACCGGGTTGGTGTACTCCGAAAAGACAATGGCAACCTGTACTTTTATGTCAATGGAGTAGAGCAGGGTTTAGCTGCCAGCAATGTACCAGAACATGTTTATGGTGTAGTGGACCTGTATGGTCAGGCAGCCCAAGCCACAATCATGCAGCATTCAGATCACTGTTCGTCAGAGGTTTTACCCTCAAGTGTCTCCAGCTCAACTATTTACAGGTACTGAGTAACATATCTCACACACATGATGGAGATTTGTGCAGAGGTATTGATTTTTGATATAAGATTATTCTCTGTTATCTTATTGGATTTTTGGTATTAGAGGCTAACATAACTTTTAGGGGAAAAAATTTGTTGTATTATGAATATTCGGTTTCAACTCATCATAAGGATGGAAGAACAGATTTAAGAAAGGAATTAGTTTGAAAGGAATGAAGGGTAGACAAGAGCATGATTATTGTGTCTGGCAAGAGAGAACAGGATAGTTAGTGTACACATGTGGTCCATGAGAATAATGAGTGAAAGATTCTTGGATCTTGTAGTAATCTGTAATATATCTATTTTTTGTCTCGTGTAGTGAAACAGACATTGGAATCACTTAATCAGTCATTTTTGTCATCCATCTGTTTGTTCATCTTTTATCTAATGTCACGAGCAATGCCCTGTTTACTGAAGATATATTTAACATGACCCAAAAGGAGAAGTTGCACCAAGACCAGATATAATACATTAAAAGATAAAGGATAAGACAGTATCAAACCCAGTGATGTTATTGATACAGCAAACCCTAGATGAAAATAACATGGCAAATATTCACAAAATTGCATGTCTACCAACAATTCATAGAGAGCATCCAAGCTTCTGCCAAGCTTAGACCAAATGAAATTATAGTATTTGAAACAGATGAAAATGATGTTAGAATACTTGTCTGTGAATTATGTACATGAAGGCCTTCTTGGATTTGCACACAAACTCGGCTAGTAATCCATTACAAAGACATCTTGGAAACTTTAATGAAATGAAGAATGGAGATTGTGTTTCTTAATTTGCTAAGGTATGTGACAAAGCAAAGTACAGAAAACAGACGTTATAGACCTAAAGGTTAAATGTATGAATATGATATGAAATATGTAGGTAATTCACTCCCAGTTTTACCAAGTGAAATCAGAAAAGTGGTGGAACAAACAAGCATCAAAATCTCAAGAGAGGAATCTTGATTGCAGGATAAGAAAACCACCAAATCAGCCAATGATTATTATCCTTCACTTAGGCCCAATCTAATTGCAGGTACTTGTAGGCTGGTAGGTATGTATTTTCTTCATGTCATAAGAGACAACTGATAGGTGGAATTGGGAGTAGAAACTCTTTCCTCTTGCATTATCACCTTCCAAAGACTGTCTATCTATCTATCTGTATCTCTTTGATGCTTGTTCCAATTGGAACTTCCTCTAAGGGGTGGCCACAGCAACAGTCTCCATAATTAAAGAACTCCAGTGCCACTTCTTAGCCTTTAGTTCTTCACTCTCAACAGACCACTGTTAGAGGACAAGGTTAGTGAAGTGTTTGCAGAGGCTCCCACCCATTATTACTAATGACTACTGTCTAATGCTCTTATGTACTAGTTCTACCTAGTGTTTCTAACTAAAGCTCAAGCAAAATAGAAAAATCAGCCTAGCTAGGATGTCTTCAAAGGCTCCAGCTAAAGTGTCTGAGTATAAGTATACACGTTGGCTATTTCTCTTATCAGCGATGAAACATCAGGAACAGGTGATTTCGCCAAGGAGGAAAAAATTCTGGCCTGGCTCCTTTCTCTGTCCCTTCATTTGGAAAGTAGTCCAAAAGGAGAGGATTTTTGGCCCAAACTCCCTTCCTTCTCAGTTGTCTTTTCTGAGGCAGTATTCTTTCTCCCTAATCCCCAGAGACTATGTATATGTATCTCCAAGGGAGAGTCTTGGATGTGAATGTATTGAGAGGAGCAGCTGGTGGGATGTCTTATTGATACCTGGTGAAGGTTAGTGTAAAGACTTGTATAGGTTTTCAGAAGAGAGGAAATGATGTTGCTGAGAAGAGAGTGGTGAGAGTAAGTTAGCTTGGAAAAGAGACCTATGTGAAGAAATAAGAGGAGAGATTGAGTGCAGAATGGCAAGAGGTGAGAGTAAATGAAACAAGGGAAGTTGATGAAGAATGGGAGGTATTTAGGGAAGCAGTGCTGGCATGTGCAAATTATGTGTGTGGCATGTGAAGATGGGAGGTGGGCAGATCAGAAAGAGTTGCAAATGGAGTAATCTTGACAGTAAAGTTGCCATTGAAAGAGAAAAGATAGGTATATGGTTGATACTGACAGGGCAAGAGTGTAAATGATTGTTTAAGAGAAAGCAGGAGGAGGAAAAGAGAAAGTTGCATGGGGTTGAAGAAGAGGGCAAATGAATTTAGGGTCAGCAAGTATCAGTAAACATAAGGGTGGTTAATATTGTGTTTAAAACAAGTGAACAAATGGGAACATTGGTGGAGGGAGCAAATAGGGAAGTATTGATAGGTAGTGATGAAGTGAGGAGGAGATTGGGTATTTGGAAAGACTGCTGAATGTTTTGATGATAGGTTGGCAGATGTAGGGTGTTTGTTTGGGGTGCTATGCAGAGTGAGAGAGTCAAGGGGAGTGGTTTGGTGAAGAAAAAGAGTTGATCAAGGCCTTACATGAGATGAAATGTGGCAAGGCTGCTTGAGTGGGTGGTATTGCAGTTTAATTTCTTAAGAAAGGGGGTGACTGCATTATTGATTGGTTAGTTATGATTTTCATTGTATGTATGGATCATGGTGAGGAGCCTGAGGATTAGTGGAGTGTTTATATAGTGCCATTACATAAAGGCAAGGGTGGATAAAGTTGAGTGTGCCATGTAAGTTCTCTGGAAGAGTAATGATGTAGAGGGTGAGAACATGTGCAGAGCATCAGACTGGGGAGGAACAGTGTGGTTTCAGAAGTAGTAGATGTGTGGAGCTGGTGTTTGCTTTAAAGAATGTGGATGAGAAACACTTAGAGAAGAAATTGCTTGTGGCATTTATGGATTTGGAGAAAGCACATGATAAGGCTGATAGAGATGCTATGTGGAAGGTTTTAAAGTATATATGGTGTGAGAGGCAAACTGTTAGAAGCAGTGAGAAGTTTTTATCAAGGATGTAAGGCATATGTTCAAGTAAGGAGAGAGGAGATTGGATTGTTCCAAGTGAAGGTTGGTCTGATTTCACCCTGACTGTTTAATTTGTTCATGGATGGGATGGTGAGAGAGGTAAATGCAAGAGCCTTGGAGAGGGGGCAAGCATGCAGTCTGTAGGGGATAAAGGAGTCTGGAAAGTGAGTCAGTTGTTTGCTGATGACACAGCTCTGTTGGCAGATTCGAGTGAGAAGTTGCAGTTGGTGACTGAGTTTGGAAGTGTGTGAAGAGATGCTTGAGTAAATGTGAGTACAAGCAAGGATATAAGGTTTAGCAAGGTGTGAGAGGTTTAGTGAGGTGTGAGGTTGAATGGAGAGAAATTGGAGGAAAAGAATTGTATTGGATATCTCGGAATGAACAAATGGAACCATGGAAGTGGAGGTAAGTCATAGGGTGGATGAGGGGATGAAGGTTCTGGGAGCATTGAAGAATATTTGGAATGAGAGGTTATTATCTGAGAGCGTTAAAGAGGGTGAGTTTAAAGGTATAAAAGATTCAAAAATGTTATATGGATGCAAGGCATGATGCTGAGGATGTGTAGATTGGGTGGATGCATTTGAAATGTAATGTTTAAGAACAATATGTGGTGTGAAGTTATTTGATTGAGAATGTAATAAGATGGTAGGGGAGAGGTGTGGTAATAAAAAGAATGTGGTTGAGAGAGGTGAAGAAGGCATGCTGAAATGTTTTGGACATACGGAGAGAATGGATGAGGAGAGGTTGACAAAAGGGGATATGAATGCCAGAAGTGGAGGGAACAAGAATCAGACAGATCAAATTGGAGGTGGATGGATGGAATGAAAAAGATTTTGAGTGGATAAGGCCTGAAAGTGCAGGAGGGGGAAAAGTGTGCATGGTATAGAGTGAAATGGAACTGTGTGGTATACAGGGTTTGACATGCTGTCAATAGACTGAACCAGGGCATGTGAAGTAGCTGGGGGGAAGCATGGAAAGGTTTGTAGGGTTCACTTGTTAATAGGAAGCTGTGTTTTTGAAGCATTGCATGTGACAGCTAGATAATGGTTGCGATTGAATGTGGCCTTTCTTTATCTGTTCCTGGTTTTACCTGACAGATATGGGAAATGGAGATCAGGTATAAAAAGAATAGAGTGAATTAGAATTATGTGGTTGCTGAGGTCAACGTACTTTCAATAGACTGAACCAGGGCATGTGAAACGTATGGGATAAGCCATGAAAAGTTCTGTGGGGCCTGGATGTGGATAGGGAGTTGTGGTTTTGGTGTATTACACATGACACCTAGAGACTGAGTGAATGAATTTGGCCTTTTTTTTGTCTGTTTTCCTGGCACTACCTTGCTGAAGCAGGGAGTACTGAAGCTGTTTCCTGTGGGGTGTGATAGTGCCAGCCAGGAATGCATGAAGGCAATCAAGCATGAATATATACATGTGTATGTATATGTGTATATGTTGATATTTATGTGTATGTATATGTGCATTTTTGGGGATTTATGTATTTATATGTATATATGAGTGGACGGGCCATTCTTTGTCTGTTTCTTGGCACTACCTCGCATATGTGGGAAATGGCGATTAAGTATAATAAGTGCCTCATGAGAGGGAAGTGTTTTGGGAGCAGCTGAGTTAGTGTGTTAGTAGTTTTGATGCACGAGACTGGGTTATAGTGATGGGTGATTTGAATGCAAAGGTGAGTAATGTGGCAGTTGAGGGAATAATTAGTGTACATGGGGTGTTCAATGTTGTAAATGGAAATGGTGAAGAGCTTGTAGATTTATGTGCTGAAAAAGTACTGGTAATTGGGAATACCTGGTTTAAAAAGAGAGATATACATAAGTATACGTATGTAAATAGGAGAGATGGCCAGAGAGCGTTATTGGATTACTTGTTAATTGATAGGCGCGCGAGAGAGACTTTTGGATGTTAATGTGCTGAGAGGTGCAACTGGAGGGATGTCTAATCATTATCTTTTGGAGGCAAAGATGAAGATTTGTGGGGGTTTTCAGAAAAGAAGAGAGAATGTTGGGATGCAGAGAGTGGTGAGAGTAAGTGAGCTTGGGAAGGAGACTTGTGTGAGGAAGTACCAGGAGAGACTGAGTACAAAATGGAAAAAGGTGAGAACAAAGGACGTAAGGGGAGTGGGGTAGGAATGGGATGTATTTAGGGAAGCAGTGATGGCTTGTGCAAAAGATGCTTGTGGCATGAGAAGTGTGGGAGGTGGGCAGATTAGAAAGGGTTGTGAGTGATGGGATGAAGAAGTAAGATCATTAGTGAAAGAGGAGAGAGGCATTTGGACGATATTTGCTGGGAAATAATGCAAATGAGTGTGAGATGTATAAAAGAAAGAGGCAGGAGGTCAAGAGAAAGGTGCAAGAGGTGAAAAAGAGGGCAAGTGAGAGTTGGGGTGAGAGAGTATCAATGAATGAATTTTAGGGAGAATAAAAGATGTTTTGGAAGGAAGTAAATAAAGTGCGTAAGACAAGGGAACAAATGGGAACATCAGTGAAGGGGGCTAATGGGGAGGTGATAACAAGTAGTGGTGATGTGAGAAGGAGATGGAGTGAGTATTTTGAAGGTTTGTTGAATGTGTTTGATGATAGAGTGGCAGATATAGGGTGTTTTGGTCGAGGTGGTGTGCAAAGTGAGAGGGTTAGGGAGAATTATTTGGTAAACAGAGAAGAGGTAGTAAAAGCTTTGTGGAAGATGAAAGCCGGCAAGGCAGCGAGTTTGGATGGTATTGCAGTGGAATATATTAAAAATGGGATGACCGTATTGTTGACTGGTTGGTAAGATTATATGATGTATGTATGACTCATGGTGAGGTGCTTGAGGATTTGCGGAATGCTTGCATAGTGCCATTGTACCTAGCCAAAGGGGATAAAAGTGAGTGCTCAAATTACAGAGTTATAAGTTTGTTGAGTGTTCCTGGGAAATTATATGGGAGGGTATTGATTGAGAGGGTGAAGGCATGTACAGAGCATCAGATTGGGAAAGAGCAGAGTGGTTTCAGAAGTGGTAGAGGATATGTGGATCAGGTGTTTCCTTTAAAGAATGTATGTTAGAAATATACACATGTACATAATTCATACTGTCTGCCCTTATTCATTCCTGTCGCCACCCCGCCAAACATAAAATAACAACCACCTCCCCCTGCATGTGCGTGAGGTAATGCTAGGAAAAGAAAACAAGGGCCACATTCGTTCACACTCACTCTCTAGCTGTCATGTATAATGCACCGAAACCACAGCTCCCTTTCCACATCCAGGCCCCACAGAACTTTCCATGGTTTACCCCAGACACTTCACATGCCCTGGTTCAATCCACTGATAGTGCGTCGACCCCGGTATACCTCATCATTCCAATTCACTCTATTCCTTGCATGACTTTCAACCTCCTGCATGTTCAGGCCCCGATCACACAAAATCTTTTTCACTCCATCTTTCCACCTCCAATTTGGTCTCCCACTTCTCGTTCCATCCACCTCTGACACATATATCCTCTTTGTCAATCTTTCCCCACTCATTCTCTCCATGTGAGCAAACCATTTCAAAACACCCTCTTCTGCTCTCTCAACCACACTCTTTTTATTACCACACATCTCTGTTACCCTTTCATTACTTACTCGATCAAACCACCTCACACCCCATAGTCCTAAAACATCTCATTTCCAGCACATCCACCCTCGTTCGCACAATTCTATCTAAAGCCCATGTCTTGCAACCATATATCATTGTTGGAACACTATTCCTTCAAACATACCCATTTGTGCTTTCCAAGTTAACTTTCTCGACTTCCACACATTCTTCAACGCTCCCAGAACTTTCGCCCCCTCCCCCACCCTATGATTCGCTTCTGCTTCCATGGTTCCATCTGCTGCCAAATCCACTTCCAGATATCTAAAACACTTCACTTCCTCCAGTTTTTATCCATTCAAACTTACCTCCCAATTGACTTGTCCCTCAACCCTACTGTACCTAATAGCCTTGTTCTTATTCACATTTACTCTCAACTTTCTTCTTTCACACACTTTACCAAACTCAGTCACCAGCTTCTGCAGTTTCTCATCCAAATCAGCCACTAGCGCTGTATCATCAGCGAACAACAACTGACTCACTTCCCAAGCTCTCTCGTCCACAACAGACTGCATCCTTGCCCCTCTTTCCAAAACTCTTGCATTCACCTCCCTAACAACCCCATCCATAAACAATTTAAACAACCATGGACACATCAAGCACCCCTGCTGCAAACCAACATTCATTGAGAACCAATCACTTTCCTCTCTTTCTACACATACACATGCCTTACATCCTCGATAAAATCTTTTCACTGCTTCCAACAACTTGCCTCCCTCACCATATATTCTTGTACTTAATACCTTCCACAGAGCATCTCTATCAACTCTGTTATATGCCTTCTCCAGATCCATAAATGCTACATACAAATCCATTTGCTTTTCTAAGTATTTCTCACATACATTCTTCAAAGCAAACACCTGATCCACACATCCTCTACCACTTCTGAAACCACACTGCTCTTCCCCAGTCTGATGCTCTGTACATGCCTTCACCCTCTCAATCAATACCCTCCCATATAATTTCCCAGGAATACTCAGCAAACTTATACCTCTGTAATTTGAGCACTCACTCTTATCCCCTTTGCCTTTGTACAATGGCACTATGCAAGCATTCCCCCAATCCTCAGGCACCTCACCATGAATCATACATACATTAGATAACCTTACCAACCAGTCAACAATACAGTCACCCCCTTTTTTGATAAATTCCACTGCAATACCATCCAAACCTGCTGCCTAGCCAGCTTTCATCTTCCGCAAAGCTTTTAGTACCTCTTCTCTGTTTACCAAATCATTCTCCCTAACCCTCTCGCTTTGCACACCACCTCGACCAAAACACCCTGAAGTTCCCATTTGCTTCCTTGTCTTACGCACTTTATTTACCTCCTTCCAAAACATCTTTTTGTTCTCCCTAAAATTTGATGATACTCTCTCACCCCAACTCTCATTTGCCCTTTTTTTCACCTCTTGCACCTTTCTTTTGACCTCCTGCCTCTTTCTTTTATACATCTCCCACTCATTTGCATTTTTTCCCTGCAAAAATCATCCAAATGCCTCTCTCTTCTCTTTCACTAATAATCTTACTTCCTCATCCCACCACTCACTACCCTTTCTAATCAACCCACCTCCCATGCCTCTCATGCCACAAGCATATTTTGTGTAAGCCATCACTGCTTCCCTAAATACATCCCATTCCTACCCCACTCCCCTTACCTCCTTTGCTCTCACCTTTTTCCATTCTTTACTCAGTCTCTCCTGGTACTTCCTCACACAGTCTCCTTCCCAAGCTCACTTACTCTCACCACTCTCTTCACCCCAACATTCTCTCTTCTGAAAACCTCTACAAATCTTCACCTTCGCCTCCACAAGATAATGATCAGACATCCCTCCAGCTGCACCTCTCAGCACATTAACATCCAAAAGTCCCTCTTTCGCACGCCTATCAATTAACACATAATCCAGTAACGCTCTTTGGCCATCTCTCCTACTTACATACGTATACTTATGTACATCTCGCTTTTTAAACCAGGTATTCCCAATCACCAGTCCTTTCTCAGCACACAAATCCACAAGCTCTTCACCATTTTCATTTACAACACTGAACACCCCATGTATACCAATTATTCCCTCAACTGCCACATTACTCACCTTTGCATTCAAATCACCCATCACTATAACCTGGTCTTGTGCATCAAAACCACTAACACACTCATTCAGCTGCTCCCAAAACACTTGCCTCTCATGATCTTTCTTCTCATGCCCAGGTGCATATGCACCAATAATCACCCATCTCTCTCCATCAACTTTCAGTTTTACCCATATCAATCTAGAATTTACTTTCTTACACTCTATCACATACTCCCACAACTCCTGATTCAGGAGTAGTGCTACTCCTTCCCTTGCTCTTGTCCTCTCAGTAACCCCTAACTTTACTCCCAAGACATTCCCAAACAACTCTTCCCCTTTACCCTTGAGCTTCGTTTCACTCAGAGCCAAAACATCCAGGTTCCTTTCCTCAAACATACTACCAATCTCTCCTTTTTTCTCATCTAGGTTACATCCACACACATTTAGACACCCCAATCTGAGCCTTTGAGGAGGATGAGCACTCCCTGCATGACTCCTTCTTCTGTTTCCCCTTTCAGAAAGTCAAAATACAAGGAGGGGAGGGTTTCTGGCCCCCCGCTCCCATCCCCTTTAGTCGCCTTCTACGACACGTTAGGAATGCGTTGGAAGTATTCTTTCTCCCCTATCCCCAGCTGGTGACTGAGTTTGGTAAAGTGTGTGGAAGAAGAAAGTTAAGAGTAAATGTGAATAAGAGCAAGGTTATTAGGTACAGTAGGGTTGAGGGTCAAGTCAATTGGGAGGTGAGTTTGAATGGAGAAAAACTGGAGGAAGTGAAGTGTTTTAGATATCTGGGAGTGGATCTGGCAGCGGATGGAACCATGGAAGCGGAAGTGGATCATAGGGTGGGGGAGGGGGCGAAAATTCTGGGGGCCTTGAAGAATGTGTGTAAGTCGAGAACATTATCTCGGAAAGCAAAAATGGGTATGTTTGAAGGAATAGTGGTTCCAACAATGTTGTATGGTTGCGAGGCATGGGCTATGGATAGAGTTGTGCGCAGGAGGATGGATGTGCTGGAAATGAGATGTTTGAGGGCAATGTGTGGTGTGAGGTGGTTTGATCGAGTGAGTAACGTAAGGGTAAGAGAGATGTGTGGAAATAAAAAGAGCGTGGTTGAGAGAGCAGAGGAGGGTGTTTTGAAGTGGTTTGGGCACATGGAGAGAATGAGTGAGGAAAGATTGACCAAGAGGATATATGTGTCGGAGGTGGAGGGAACGAGGAGAAGAGGGAGACCAAATTGGAGGTGGAAAGATGGAGTGAAAAAGATTTTGTGTGATCGGGGCCTGAACATGCAGGAGGGTGAAAGGAGGGCAAGGAATAGAGTGAATTGGAGCGATGTGGTATACCGGGGTTGACGTGCTGTCAGTGGATTGAATCAAGGCATGTGAAGCGTCTGGGGTAAACCATGGAAAGCTGTGTAGGTATGTATATTTGCGTGTGTGGATGTATGTATATACATGTGTATGGGGGGGGGGGTTGGGCCATTTCTTTCGTCTGTTTCCTTGCGCTACCTCGCAAACGCGGGAGACAGCGACAAAGTATAATAATAAAAATAATAATAATATATATATATATGGAGAAGGCATATGATAGAGTTGATAGAGATGCTCTGTGGAAGGTATTAAGATATATGGTGTGGGAGGCAAGTTGTTAGAAGCAGTGAAAAGTTTTTATCGAGGATGTAAGGCATGTGTACGTGTAGGAAGAGAGGAAAGTGATTGGTTCTCAGTGAATGTAGGTTTGCGGCAGGGGTGTGTGATGTCTCCATGGTTGTTTAATTTGTTTATGGATGGGGTTGTCAGGGAGTGAATGCAAGAGTTTTGGAAAGAGGGGCAAGTATGAAGTCTGTTGGGGATGAGAGAGCTTGGGAAGTGAGTCAGTTGTTGTTCGCTGATGATACAGCGCTGGTGGCTGATTCATGTGAGAAACTGCAGAAGCTGGTGACTGAGTTTGGTAAAGTGTGTGAAAGAAGAAAGTTAAGAGTAAATGTGAATAAGAGCAAGGTTATTAGGTACAGTAGGGTTGAGGGTCAAGTCAATTGGGAGGTAAGTTTGAATGGAGAAAAACTGGAGGAAGTAAAGTGTTTTAGATATCTGCGAGTGGATCTGGCAGTGGATGGAACCATGGAAGCGGAAGTGGATCATAGGGTGGGGGAGGGGGCGAAAATTCTGGGAGCCTTGAAGAATCGGAAAGCAAAAATGGGTATGTTTGAAGGAATAGTGGTTCCAACAATGTTGTTTGGCTGCGAGGCGTGGGCTATGGATAGAGTTGTGCGCAGGAGGATGGATGTGCTGGAAATGAGATGTTTGAGGGCAATGTGTGGTGTGAGGTGGTTTGATCGAATAAGTAACGTAAGGGTAAGAGAGATGTGTGGAAATAAAAAGAGCGTGGTTGAGAGAGCAGAGGAGGGTGTTTTGAAATGGTTTGGGCACATAGAGAGAATGAGTGAGGAAAGATTGACCAAGAGGATATATGTGTCGGAGGTGGAGGGAACGAGGAGAAGTGGGAGACCAAATTGGAGGTGGAAAGATGGGGTGAAAAAGATTTTGTGTGATCGGGGCCTGAACATGCAGGAGGGTGAAAGGAGGGCAAGGAATAGAGTGAATTGGATCGATGTGGTATACCGGGGTTGACGTGCTGTCAGTGGGTTGAATCAGGGCATGTGAAGCGTCTGGGGTAAACCATGGAAAGCTGTGTAGGTATGTATATTTGCGTGTGTGGACGTATGTCTATACATGTGTATGGGGGTTGGTTGGGCCATTTCTTTCGTCTGTTTCCTTGCGCTACCTCGCAAACGCGGGAGACAGCGACAAAGCAAAAGTCAGTTGTTGTTCGCTGATGATACAGCGCTGGTGGCTGATTTATGTGAGAAACTGCAGAAGCTGGTGACTGAGTTTGGTAAAGTGTATGAAAGAAGAAAGTTAAGAGTAAATGTGAATAAGAGCAAGGTTATTAGGTACAGTAGGGTTGAGGGTCAAGTCAATTGGGAGGTGAGTTTGAATGGAGAAAAACTGGAGGAAGTGAAGTGTTTTAGATATCTGGGAGTGGATCTGGCAGCGGATGGAACCATGGAAGCGGAAGTGGATCATAGGGTGGGAGAGGAGGCGAAAATTCTGGGAGCCTTGAAGAATGTGTGGAAGTCGAGAACATTATCTCAGAAAGCAAAAATGGGTATGTTTGAAGGAATAGTGGTTCCAACAATGTTGTATGGTTGCGAGGCGTGTGCTATGGATATAGTGGTGCCAGGAGGATGGATGTGCTGGAAATGAGATGTTTGAGGACAATGTGTGGTGTGAGGTTGTTTGATCGAGTAAGTAACGTAAGGGTAAGAGAGATGTGTGGAAATAAAAAGAGCGTGGTTGAGAGAGCAGAAGAGGGTGTTTTGAAATGGTTTGGGCACATGGAGAGAATGAGTGAGGAAAGATTGACCAAGAGGATATATGTGTCGGAGGTGGAGGGAACGAGGAGAAGAGGGAGACCAAATTGGAGGTGGAAAGATGGAGTGAAAAAGATTTTGTGTGATCGGGGCCTGAACATGCAGGAGGGTGAAAGGAGGGCAAGGAATAGAGTGAATTGGATCGATGTGGTATACCGGGGTTGACGTGCTGTCAGTGGATTGAATCAGGGCATGTGAAGCGTCTGGGGTAGACCATGGAAAGCTGTGTAGGTATGTATATTTGCGTGTGTGGACGTATGTATATACATGTGTATGGGGGGGTTGGTTGGGCCATTTCTTTCATCTGTTTCCTTGCGCTACCTCGCAAACGCGGGAGACAGCGACAAAGTATAATAAAAAAATATAATATATATATATATATATATATATATATATATATATATATATATATATATATATATATATATATAGGCGTGTGAGGGATACTTTTGGATGTTAATGTGCTGAGAGGTGCAACTGGAGGGATGTCTGATCATTATCTTGTGGAGGCGAAGGTGAAGATTTGTAGAGGTTTTCAGAAAAGAAGAGAGAATGTTGGGGTGAAGAGAGTGGTGAGAGTGAGCGAGCTTGGGAAGGAGACTTGTGTCAGGAAGTACCAGGAGAGACTGAGTACAGAATGGAAAAAGGTGAGAACAAGGGACGTAAGGGGATTGGGGGAGGAATGGAATGTATTTAGGGAAGCAGTGATGGCTTGCGCAAAAGATGCTTGTGGCATGAGAAGCGTGGGAGGTGGTCATATTAGAAAGGGTAGTGAGTGGTGGGATTAAGAAGTAAGAATATTAGTGAAAGAAGAAGAGAGAGGCATTTGGATGATTTTTGCAGGGAAATAATGCAAATGAGTGGTAGATGTATAAAAGAAAGAGGCAGGAAGTCAAGAGAAAGGTGCAAGAGGTGGAAAAGAGGGCAAATGAGAGTTGGGGTGAGAGAGTATCATTGAATTTTAGGGAGAATAAAAAGATGTTTTGGAAGGAGGTAAATATAGTGCGTAAGACAATGGAAGAAATGGGAACATCAGTGAAGGGGGCTAATGGGGAGGTGATAACAAGTAGTGGTGATGTGAGAAGGAGATGGAGTGAGTATTTTGAAGGTTTGTTGAATGTGTTTGATGATAGAGTGGTAGATATAGGGTGTTTTGGTCGAGGTGGTGTGCAGAGTGAGAGGGTTAGGGAGAATGATTTGGTAAACAGAGAAGAGGTAGTAAAAGCTTTGCGGAAGATGAAAGCCGGCAAGGCGGTGGGTTTGGATGGTATTGCAGTTGAATAATATATTAAAAAAGGGGGTGACTGTATTGTTGACTGGTTGATAAGGTTATTTAATGTATATATGGTGAAGTGCCTGAGGATTGGCAGAATGCTTGCATAGTGCCATTGTACTAAGGCAAAGGGGATAAAAATGAGTGCTCAAATTACAGAGGCATAAGTTTGTTGAGTATTCCTGGGAAATTATATGGAAGGGTATTGATTGAGAGGGTGAAGGCATGTACAGAGCATCAGACTGGGGAAGAGCAGTGTGGTTTCAGAAGTGGTAGAGGATGTGTGGATCAGGTGTTTCCTTGAAAGAATGTATGTGAGAAATACTTGGAAAAGCAAATGTATTTGCATGTAGCATTTATGGATCTGGAGAAGGCATATGTTAGAGTTGATAGAGATGCGCTGTGGAAGGCATTATGAATATATGGTGAGGGATGTGAGTTGTTAGAAGCAGTGAAAAGATTTTATCGAGGATGTAAGGCATGTGTACGTGAGGGAAGAGAGGAAAGTGATTGGTTCTCAATGAATGTTGGTTTGCGGCAGGGGTGCTTGATGTGTCCATGGTTGTTTAATATGTTTATGGATGGGGTTGTTAGGGAGGTGACTGCAAGAGTTTTGGAAAGAGGGGCAAGTATGAAGTCTGTTGTGGATGAGAGAGCTTGGGAAGTGAGTCAGTTGTCGTTCACTGATGATACAGCGCTGGTGGCTGATTCATGTGAGAAACTGCAGAAGGTGGTGACTGAGTCTGGTAAAGTGTGTGAAAGAAGAAAACTGAGAGTAAATGTGAATAAGAGCAAGGTTATTAGGTACAGTAGGGTTGAGGGAGGTAAGTTAGAATGGAGAAAAACTGGAGGAAGTAAAGTGTTTTAGATGTCTGAGAGTGGATTTGGCAGCAGATGGAACCATGGAAGCGGAAGTGAATCATAGGGTGGGGGAGGGGGCGAAAGTTCTGGGAGCAGTGAAAAATGTATGGAAGTTGAGAAAGTTATCCTGGATAGCAAAAATGGATATGTTTGAAGGAATAGTGGTTCCAACAATGATATATGGTTGCGAGGTGTGGGCTATAGATAGAGTTGTGTGGAGGAGGGTGGATATGCTGGAAATGAGATGTTTGAGGACAATATGTGGTGTGAGGTGGTTTGAATGAGTAAGTAATGAAAGGGTAAGAGAGATGTGTGGTAATAAAAAGAATGTGTTTTGAAATGGTTTGGTCACATGGAGAGAATGAGTGAGGAAAGATTGACAAAGAGGGTATGGCCTTTGTTTTCTTTTCTTAGCGCTACCTTGCCCGTGTGCGGGGGAAGGGGTTTGTCATTTCATGTGTGGTGGGGTGGCGATGGAAATGAATAAGGGTAGCAAGTAGGAATTATGTCCATGTGCATATATGTATAAGTGTGTATTCTTGTATACTGGGGTTGACGTGCTTTCAGTGGATTGAACCAGGGCATGTGAAGCATTTGGGGTAAACCATGGAAAGTTTTGTGGGGCCTGGATATGGAAAGGGA
Source organism: Panulirus ornatus (assembly GCF_036320965.1). Lineage (NCBI taxonomy): Eukaryota > Metazoa > Arthropoda > Malacostraca > Decapoda > Palinuridae > Panulirus > Panulirus ornatus. The sequence continues at coordinate 22,912,276 of NC_092281.1, read as the reverse complement.
GCTGTGGTTTCGGTTCATTATACATGACAGCTAGAGAGTGAGTGTGAACGAATGTGGCCTTTGTTGTCTTTTCCTATCGCTACCTCACGCGCGTGCAGGGGGAGGGGGTTGTCATTTCATGTATGGAAGGGTGGCCACATGAATTAATAAAGGCAGCAAGTATGAATTATGTATATGTGTATATATGTATATGTATATCTTGTGGAGGCTAAGGTGAAGATTAGTATGGGTTTTCAGAAAAGAGGAGTGAATGTTGGGGTGAAGAAGGTGGTGAGAATAAGTGAGCTTGGGAAGGAGACCTGTGTGGGGAAGTACCAGGAGAGACTGTGTACAGAATGGAAAAAGGTGAGAACAATGGAAGTAAGGGGAGTGGGGGAGGAATGGGATGTATTTAGGGAATCAGTGATGGATTGCGCAAAAGATGCTTGTGGCATGAGAAGAGTGGGAGGTGGGCTGTTTAGAAAGGGTAGTGAGTGGTGGGATGAAGAAGTAAGAGTATTAGTGAAAGAGAAGAGAGAGGCATTTGGACGATTTTTGCAGGGAAAAAATGCAATTGAGTGGGAGAAGTATAAAAGAAAGAGACAGGAGGTCAAGAGAAAGGTGCAAGAGGTGAAAAAAAGGGCAAATGAGAGTTGGGGTGAGAGACTATCAGTAAATTTTAGGGAGAATAAAAAGATGTTCTGGAAGGAGGTAAATAGGGTGCGTAAGACAAGGGAGCAAATGGGAACTTCAGTGAAGGGCGTAAATGGGGAGGTGATAACAAGTAGTGGTGATGTGAGAAGGAGATGGAATGAGTATTTTGAAGGTTTGTTGAATGTGTCTGATGACAGAGTGGCAGATATAGGGTGTTTTGGTCGAGGTGGTGTGCAAAGTGAGAGGGTTAGGGAAAATGATTTGGTAAACAGAGAAGAGGTAGTAAAAGCTTTGCGGAAGATGAAAGCCGGCAAGGCAGCAGGTTTGGATGGTATTGCAGTGGAATTTATTAAAAAAGGGGGTGACTGTATTGTTGACTGGTTGGTAAGGTTATTTAATGTATGTATGACTCATGGTGAGGTGCCTGAGGATTGGCGGAATGCGTGCATAGTGCCATTGTACAAAGGCAAAGGGGATAAGAGTGAGTGCTCAAATTACAGAGGTATAAGTTTGTTGAGTATTCCTGGTAAATTATATGGGAGGGTATTGATTGAGAGGGTGAAGGCATGTACAGAGCATCAGATTGGGGAAGAGCAGTGCGGTTTCAGAAGTGGTAGAGGATGTGTGGATCAGGTGTTTGCTTTGAAGAATGTATGTGAGAAATACTTAGAAAAGCAAATGGATTTGTATGTAGCATTTATGGATCTGGAGAAGGCATATGATAGAGTTGATAGAGATGCTCTGTGGAAGGTATTAAGAATATATGGTGTGGGAGGCAAGTTGTTAGAAGCAGTGAAAAGTTTTTATCGAGGATGTAAGGCATGTGTACGTGTAGGAAGAGAGGAAAGTGATTGGTTCTCAGTGAATGTAGGTTTGCGGCAGGGGTGTGTGATGTCTCCATGGTTGTTTAATTTGTTTATGGATGGGGTTGTTAGGGAGGTGAATGCAAGAGTCCTGGAAAGAGGGGCAAGTATGAAGTCTGTTGGGGATGAGAGAGCCTGGGAAGTGAGTCAGTTGTTGTTCGCTGATGATACAGCGCTGGTGGCTGATTCATGTGAGAAACTGCAGAAGCTGGTGACTGAGTTTGGTAAAGTGTGTGGAAGAAGAAAGTTAAGAGTAAATGTGAATAAGAGCAAGGTTATTAGGTACAGTAGGGTTGAGGGTCAAGTCAATTGGGAGGTAAGTTTGAATGGAGAAAAACTGGAGGAAGTGAAGTGTTTTAGATATCTGGGAGTGGATCTGTCAGCGGATGGAACCATGGAAGCGGAAGTGGATCATAGGGTGGGGGAGGGGGCGAAAATTTTGGGAGCCTTGAAAAATGTGTGGAAGTCGAGAACATTATCTCGGAAAGCAAAAATGGGTATGTTTGAAGGAATAGTGGTTCCAACAATGTTGTATGGTTGCGAGGCGTGGGCTATGGATAGAGTTGTGCGCAGGAGGATGGATGTGCTGGAAATGAGATGTTTGAGGACAATGTGTGGTGTGAGGTGGTTTGATCGAGTAAGTAACGTAAGGGTAAGAGAGATGTGTGGAAATAAAAAGAGCGTGGTTTAGAGAGCAGAAGAGGGTGTTTTGAAATGGTTTGGGCACATGGAGAGAATGAGTGAGGAAAGATTGACCAAGAGGATATATGTGTCGGAGGTGGAGGGAACGAGGAGAAGAGGGAGACCAAATTGGAGGTGGAAAGATGGAGTGAAAAAGATTTTGTGTGATCGGGGCCTGAACATGCAGGAGGGTGAAAGGAGGGCAAGGAATAGAGTGAATTGGAGCGATGTGGTATACAGGGGTTGACGTGCTGTCAGTGGAGTGAATCAAGGCATATGAGGCGTCTGGGGTGGACCATGGAAAGCTGTGTAGGTATGTATACACGTGTGTGGACATGTGTATGTACATGTGTATGGGGGGGGGGGTTGGGCCATTTCTTTCGTCTGTTTCCTTGCGCTACCTCGCAGACGCGGGAGACAGCGACAAAGTATAAAAAAAAAAAAAAAAAAAAAAAAAAATGTATATGTCTGTGTATGTCTATATGTATACGTTGAAATGTATAGGTATGTATATGTGCCATTTCCTGCATTAGCGAGGTAGCGTTAATGAGGGAAGACTGAGCCTTTGAGGAAATATCCTCACTTTCCCCCCTCTCTGTTCCTTGTTTGGAAAATTAAAGAGTGAGAGGGGAGGATTTCCAGCTCCCTGCTCCCTCCCCTTTTAGTTGCCTTTTACGACATGCAGGGAATACGTGGGAAGCATTCTTTCTCCCCTAACCCCAGGGATAGAGTTTTGTGGAGCCTGGATGTGGAAAGTGAACTGTGGTTTCTGTGCATTACACTTGACAGCTAGAGACTGAGTGTGGACAAAAGTGGCCTTTGTTGTCTTTTCCTAGTGCTACCTCGTGCACATGCTGGGGAAGGGGTGTGCCATTTCATGTGTGGCAGGGTGGCAGCAGGAATGGATGAAGGCAGCTTGTGTGAATATGTACATGTGTATATATGTCTGAGTATGTATATATATGTATATGTTGAAATGTGTAGGTATGTATATGTGCATGTATGGGCATTTATGTATATACATGTGTATGTGGGTGGGTTGGGCCATTCTTTCATCTGTTTCCTTGCGCTGCCTTGCTAATGTAGGAGACAGCGACAAAGTATAATAAATAGATATACATATATAAGTATAAGCATGTGAAGCATCTGGAGGAAACCATAGAAAGGTCTGTCTGTGGTGCCTAGTTGTGGATAGGGGGAGCTGTGGTTTCAGTGCATTACACATGACAGTTAAGGAATGGTTATGTGAAGAAGTGGCCTTTCTTCATATGTTCTTAGTGCTACCTTGTTAATGCAGGAAACGGCAATCAAGAATTAAAAAAAGTACACACTCACACAAATATAATGGGAAGTGGTTGATTAACTGTGTGATGATAGCATTTCACTGGTAGCAAATTTATGTGAGAAACTGCAAAAGCTTGTGTTTGAGTTTGGGATTATGAGAGAAGAAAGTTGTGTATAAAAGTGAATAAAAGCAAGAGTATTAGGCTTAGCAATGGAGAGAGATTTTGGAGTATGTGTTTGAATAGTGAGAACCTGGAGGAAATTAGGTAATTAGATATTTAGGAGTGAACATGGCTGTAAATTGAACTATGGGCATAAAAGTTAGCCATAGGTTGGGTGAGGGGGCTAAGGTTTTAAACACATTGAGAAGTGTATGGAAAAAAAGGTCACTGTCTCTAAGTACAAATATGGGTAAGTTAAATTGTTAAGTGGTTGTGATGATTTATGGGTGCAAGGCATGAGCCTTACATAAGAGAGTTTGGAACAGATTGTATGTGTTGGAAAATTGAATAAATGAGGACAGTATGTCATGTGAGGTGGTTTGATCAAATATGAAATTATAGGGTAAGAAAGGTGTGATAATAAAAGGAGCATGTATACAAGTGTTGAAGAGAGAGTGTTGATATGTTAGGACACGAAGAGGATGAGCAAGGGACATAGGAAAAGGGGAGAAGCTAAGGTGGAAGTGGAATGATGGCATGAAAGATTATTTGAGGTGTTCGGGCTTGAATTTGCAGGAGAGTTTGAGGCATGTATTGGACAAAGGAAATTGGAGCAATGTCATATACAAGGGGCATAGAGCTCTCACTAGAAATTATGTGAGAATATTGGTATTTATGATAGTTAAATTCATTGTTCTTAGTATTGCAATATGGTATACAAGGGGCATAGAGTTATCAAAAGCAATATAAAAAGAATGTCGACATTTGTGTTGATTGTATCCTTTATCCTTTTATGTCTTTAGCAAAGTCATTCATAATAAGTACATTTATTTCATATTACAGTGATCTAAGGTTTCATCATCTTCATGGCAAGAATGCAAGGATATTGAATGGGGGTTTGACTGCTCAGAGACCAAATGCCCATGGAGAGTTCAATGATGCTATTGTTATCAGCAACCGACAGCTTCATGAAGGAGAAATGTTTGAAGTTATGATTGACAAGATGGTAGATAGATGGTCTGGTTCTTTAGAAGCAGGTAAGACTACAGTTTTTTAATATACTTTTTCAAATGCACATTCCTAAAAGGGCCAAATGGGAAAGGAAGTCATGAGTAAAGAAGGAATAAGATCATATGAGTTATTATTAATGCCTTGTATATGTGGAGCACATTGGCAAGATAGTGCTCTCAAGCCAGATATTGAGTGATATGATGATAACTTTCAAACAAGAGACAGAAAGCTCATAAGGAAAATGGGATGGGTGGAAAGAATCTTGCCCATGTATCTCCTACTTGATGTAGAGGATGACTTCAATACTAATGAAAGAAGCAACAGGAGATGAGCCGTGGGTTTTCCTCTAAGGCTCACTCATCTGCTCCTACTGCTACCTTGCTAATGTGGGAAGTGACAGAAAAGTGTAAAAGAAGAAGCAATATAGGATATTTCTAAAGGAAGCAAAATCGAACTTCTTGTGTTGTATGGTCAGTAATGAAACTGGTAGAAATAAATAAGTTGGAAAGAATACAGAAACAAATGATGAGCAGATTCAGTGGTTGAGAACACGTGAACTACCCTTAGAGGTTGAAGAACTGAACTCTACAAACTAGAAAGCAGAAGGGAGAAATATGTTATAATTTATGCATGGCCGAAAAAAGAGCGCATAAAGAGTAACCACTTATATCAAGCGTCATAGGAAGGAAGATAGAGTGATTCTGGGAACATACCAAAGGTATATTACACAAACATATACAAATGTCTTGCAAAAGAGTTTAAAAAGATTATTAAACGCAGTCACAAAAAACTAAGAAATATGCATGACATTACTGTTGAAACATTCAAAAAACTTGAATCATGGCTGAAGACACTCCCTATTAACCTTCAGAAAGACAGGTATGGAAGAGTGGCAGTTAGAGACATTGTAGTTCAGTAGGTAAGACATGATGAGGGCTTTTTACCAACCCTTCCATTTTGTCAAACTGTTGTCGTAGGTACTCATAGGTAGTTATGTCTTCACATCACCTCATTCCAAACATACCATGTCTGTCTCCCTCCCATCTGACACATTCATCAGTCCTTCAGAATACTCACTCCATCTCTCCCTGTCATCTTTTTTGCTGATAACACTTCTCCATCATTCTCACTTGTGCTTGCATCTGTTCTTTTGTTCTTCTCGCCCTACCCATCCTTTGAAAATATTTTTGTTTTTTCTCTGAAGTTCATTTGTATTCTCTGTCCCCATCTCTCATTTGCCCTCTTTTCAGCTCCTATAACTTCCTCTTGACCTCCAGCAACTTTCTCATGTACTCCCTTCGGTCACCTGCACTTTTTCTCTGCAGGCACCATCCACACACCTCCATTCTTTATGTCACAAATGATGTAACTCATTTTACCACACACTACCATTTCTTAATACTTTCACATCCCATTTTCTGCATGCCACTCACTTTACACTTTACCTGCATATTTAAGCACTGCAATCCGAAATACCTCCCACATCTCTCTCACTTCCCTTGTTTCATTTACTCTAGCCATATGCCATTTTTCACTTGATTTTATGATTATTCCTTTTTAACTTATGTTGTAACCCATTTTGGGCCAGTCAGTGCTGCATAGTTTTTTTCCAGTTTAGTATGTCATCAATTTTTTTTTTTTTCCGCTGTCTCCCGCGTTTGCGAGGTAGCGCAAGGAAACAGACGAAAGAAATGGCCCAACCCACCCCCATACACGTGTATATACATACACGTCCACACACGCAAATATACATACCTACACAGCTTTCCATGGTTTACCCCAGACGCTTCACATGCCCTGATTCAATCCACTGACAGCACGTCAACCCCGGTATACCACATCAATCCAATTCACCCTATTCCTTGCCCTCCTTTCACCCTCCTGCATGTTCAGGCCCCGATCACACAAAATCTTTTTCACTCCATCTTTCCACCTCCAATTTGGTCTCCCACTTCTCCTCGTTCCCTCCACCTCCGACACATATATCCTCTTGGTCAATCTTTCCTCACTCATTCTCTCCATGTGCCCAAACCATTTCAAAACACCCTCCTCTGCTCTCTCAACCACGCTCTTTTTATTTCCACACATCTCTCTTACCCTTACGTTACTTACTCGATCAAACCACCTCACACCACACATTGTCCTCAAACATCTCATTTCCAGCACATCCACCCTCCTGCGCACAACTCTATCCATAGCCCACACCTCGCAACCATACAACATTGTTGGAACCACTATTCCTTCAAACATACCCATTTTTGCTTTCCGAGATAATGTTCTCGACTTCCACACATTCTTCAAGGCTCCCAGGATTTTCGCCCCCTCCCCCACCCTATGATCCACTTCCACTTCCATGGTTCCATCCGCTGCCAGATCCACTCCCAGATATCTAAAACAGTTTACTTCCTCCAGTTTTTCTCCATTCAAACTTACCTCCCAGTTGACTTGACCCTCAACCCTACTGTACCTAATAACCTTGCTCTTATTCACATTTACTCTTAACTTTCTTCTTTCACACACTTTACCAAACTCAGTCACCAGCTTCTGCAGTTTCTCACATGAATCAGCCACCAGTGCTGTATCATCAGCGAACAACAACTGACTCACTTCCCAAGCTCTCTCATCCACAACAGACTTCATACTTGCCCCTCTTTCCAAAACTCTTGCATTCACCTCCCTAACAACCCCATCCATAAACAAATTAAACAACCATGGAGACATCACACACCCCTGCCGCAAACCTACATTCACTGAGAACCAATCACTTTCCTCTCTTCCTACACGTACACATGCCTTACATCCTCGATAAAAACTTTTCACTGCTTCTAACATCTTGCCTCCCAAACCGTATATTCTTAATACCTTCCACAGAGCATCTCTATCAACTCTATCACTTTTCTTGTATGGGAAGATAATTTCTACAAAGCTTCATCCATCCATACATCCTCCTTTTGCATCTTTCACACTTTGACTTGAGATGTTCTTATTTCTTTCTATTTCTGTTATTATACTCTTTATAATACTTCTCACTTTATACAATTGTGCAGATTCTTTGGTTGTTCGTTCCTCTGGTGTATATGCTTCCCTTCATTCTCTTGTACATTACCCTTCTTGCATTTTCTTGTGCACTTGGTAGAAAAAGTGTTTTTCCAAGTGGATGCAATGGGTTTTGAAATAATCAGTATGACATATGTTGTTTCAGTAGGGTTGGTCTCCCGCATTAGTGAGGTAGCGCAAGCAAACAGACGAAAGAATGGCCCAACCCACCCACATACACATGTATATACATACACTTCCACACTCAGCACATATACATACCTATACATCTCACGTATACATATATATACACACATAGACATATACATATGTACACATGTACATAATTCATACTGTCTGCCCTTATTCATTCCCGTTACCACCCCACCACACATGAAATGAAAACCCCCTCCCGCTGCATGTGCGCGAGGTAGCACTGGGAAAAGACAACAAAGTCCACATTCATTCACACTCAGTCTCTTGCTGTCATGTATAATGCACCGAAACCACAGCTCCCTTTCCACATCCAGGCCCTACAAAACTTTCCATGGTTTACCCCAGATGCTTCACATGCCCTGGTTCAATCCATTGACAGCACGTCGACCCCGGTATACCACATCATTCCAATTCACTCTATTCCTTGCACGTCTTTCACCCTCCTGCATGTTCAGGCCCTGATCACTCAGAATCTTTTTCACTCCATCTTTCCACCTCCAATTTGGTCTCCAACTTCTCATTCCCTCCACCTCTGACACATATATCCTCTTTGTCAATCTTTCCTCACTCATTCTCTCCATGTGACCAAACCATTTCAAAACACCCTCTTCTGCTCTCTCAACCACACTCTTTTTATTACCACACATCTCTCTTACCCTTTCATTACTTACTCGATCAAACCACCTCTCACCACATATTGTCCTCGAACATCTCATTTCCAGCACATCCACCCTCTTCCGCACAACTCTATCTATAGCCCACATGTCACAACCATATAACATTGTTGGAACCACTATTCCATCAAACATACCCATTTTTGCTTTCCAAGATAACGTTCTCAACTTCCACACGTTTTTCAACGCTCCCAGAACTTTCGCCCCCTCCCCCACCCTATGATTCACTTCCACTTCCATGGTTCCATCCACTACCAAATCCACTCTCGGATATCTAAAACACTTCATTTCCTCCAGTTTTTCTCCATTCAAACTTACCTCCAAATTGACTTGTCCCTCAACCTTACTGTACTTAATAACCTTGCTCTTATTCATATTTACTCTCAGCTTTCTTCTTTCACACACTTTACCAAACTCAGTCACCAGTTTTTGCAGTTTCTCACGCATCAGCCACCAGCGCTGTATCATCAGCGAACAACAACTGACTCACTTCCCAAGCTCTCTCATCCACAACAGACTGCATACTTGCCCCTCTTTCCAAAACTCTTGCATTTACCTCTGTAACAACCCCATCCATAAACAAATTAAACAACCATGGAGACATCACGCACCCCTGCCGAAAAACCAACATTCACTGAGAACCAATCACTTTCCTCTCTTCCTACATGTACACATGCCTTACACCCTCGATAAAAACTTTTCACTGCTCCTAACAACTTACCTCCCTCATCATTTATTCTTAATACCTTCCACAGAGCATCTTTATCAACACTATCATATGCCTTCTCCAGATCCATAAATGCTACATACAAATCCATTTGCTTTTCTAACTATTTCTCACATACATTTTTCAAAGCAAACACCTGATCGACACATCCTCTACTACTTTTGAAACCACACTGCTCTTCCCCAATCTGATGCTCTGTACATGCCTTCACCCTCTCAATCAATACCCTCCCATATAATTTACCAGGAATACTCAACAAACTTATACCTCTGTAATATGAGCACTTACTCTTATCCTCTTTGCCTTTGTACAAAGGCACTGTGCAAGCATTCCGCCAGTCCTCAGGCACCTCACCATGAGTCATACATACATTAAATAACCTTACCAACCAGTCAACAATACAGTCATCCCCTTTTTTAATAAATTTCACTGTAGTACCATCCAAACCCGCTGCCTTGCCGGCTTTCATCTTCCGCAAAGCTTTTACCACCTCTTCTCCCTAACCCTCTCACTTTGCACACCACCTCGTCCAAAACACCCTATATCTGCCCCTCTATCATCAAACACATTCAACAAACCTTCAAAATACTCACTCTATCTCCTCACATCACCACTACTTGTTATCACCTCCCCGTTATCCTCCTTCACTGATGTTCCCATTTGCTCCCTTGTCTTACGCTCTTTATTTACCTCCTTCCAAAACATCTTTTTATTCTCCCTAAGATTCAATGATACTCTCTCACCCCAACTCTCATTTGCCCTCTTTTTTGTCTCGCACCTTTCTCTTGACCTCCTGCCTCTTTCTTTTATACATCTCCCACTCGTTTGCATTATTTCCCTGCAAAAATCATCCAAATACCTCTCTCTTCTCTTTCACTAATAATCTTACTTCTTAATTCCACCACTCACTGCCCTTCTAATCTGCCCACCTCCCACGCTTCTCATGCGACAAGCATCTTTTGCACAAGCCATCACTGCTTCCCTAAATGCATCCCATTCCTACCCCACTCCCCTTACGTCCTTTGTCCTCACCTTTTTCCATTCTGTACTCAGTCTCTCCTGGTACTTCCTCACACAAGTCTCCTTCCCAAGCTCACTTACTCTCACCACTCTCTTCACCCCAACATTCTCTCTTCTTTTCTGAAAACCTCTACAAATCTTCACCTTCTCCTCCACAAGATAATGATGAGACATCCCTCCAGTTGCACCTCTCAGCACATTGACATCCAAAAGTCTCTTTCGCGTGCCTATCAATTAACATGTAATCCAATAACGGTCTCTGGCCATCTCTCCTACTTACATACGTATACTTATGTATATCTCTCTTTTTAAACCAGGTATTCCCAATCACCAGTCCCTTTTCAACACATAAATATACAAGCTCTTCACCATTTCCATTTACAACACTGAACACCCCATGTACACCAATTATTCCCTCGACTGCCACATTACTCACCTTTGCATTCAAATCATTCATCACTGTAACCCGGTCTCGTGCATCAAAACTACTAACACACTCACTCAGCTGCTCCCAAAACACTTGCCTCTCATTATCTTTCTTCTCTTGCCCAGGTGCATAGGCACCAATAATCACCCATCTCTCTCCATCCTCTTTCAGTATTACCCATATCAATCTAGAGTTTACTTTCTTACACTCTATCACATACTCCCACCACTCCTGTTTCAGGAGTAGTGCCACTTGTTCCCTTGCTCTTGTCCTCTCACTAACCCCTGACTTTACTCCCAAGACATTCCCAAACCACTCTTTCCCTTTACCCTTGAGCTTCGTTTCATTCAGAGCCAAAACATCCAGGTTCTTTTCCTCAAACATATTACATGTCTCTCCTATTTTCTCATCTTGGTTACATCCACACACATTTAGACACCCCAATCTGAGCCTTTGAGGAGGATGAGCACTCCCCACGTGACTCTTTCTTCTGTTTCCCCATTTAGAAAGTTAGAATACAAGAAGGGGAGGGTTTCTAGCCCCCCCGCTCCCGTCCCCTTTAGTCGCCTTCTATGGCACGTGAGGAATGCATGGAAAGTATTCTTTCTCCCCTATCCCCAGGGATTTAATATTTATTTCTATCAGTATATGAAATCAGTTGACAGTTAATAGACAGCCATCGACTAAGGAGGTATATTACCAATAATATCTGCTTAGGTATCAGGAGGGTTAGTGACAGCTGCATAGTGAGCCAGCTCATCATTGGTTGTCAAGTTGCACTCTTCTGACTCAGATAGCTGTCTTTTCCTTCTCCCACACATGAACTGGCATTTTGTCCACAAATATGCAGTCTCTCCTTGTTACACATAACTTGATAACACTGAACTCACACTGCTCATTCTTTGTAACTAGATTTTCCTGTGGTGAGTACTACGTGCCAGCCCTGCCTTTTGGTAAAATGATAGGAGCAATAGATATAGGTAGTAGGTTGGAACATTTACCTAGGAGCATTAGGGAGAAACATTAGATAAAAGTTGCTGGCAGGAACATTAGGCAGGAGCATAAGATAGTAGTAGTCAGTAGGAACATTAGGTATGAGCCTTTGCAAGCACTGTGCTGGACTTGCCTTCTGCCAATGGCCTGTTAAGGGTGAGGTACTAAAGCTTTGCTAAGAAGCAGCACTGGAGTTCACTGGTTACAGAGCCTTTATTGTCGTGGCCTCCCTCTGGAAGAAGTTCTAGAAGGGAACAGGCATCAGAGATATAGATAGAGTGATAGAACATTCACCATGGCAAATGACAGGAAGTGTTGCTAGCAATTGATGCATTACAGTATCATGACAGGGCTACCAGTGTGAGGCCAGAACAATGGGTATTTCCCAGAATCCCTTCAGCCATGCTGTCATATTGTTTCACACAAAAAGTGGTAAAATACCTTTTAAAGTTCCTACATTTCTCTCTGTCCACACTTTTATTCAAGTTGCTTTGATATGTTTTCATTTTCCTTCACAGCTTCCTATGTCTAATCCATCTATATATATCTATATCTCTGATGCTTGTCTGTATCACTCCAGTGATATCCATACCTGTTTCTCCTTACATTAAAATGTTTCCTTCCTTTTATTAACATTGATTTTGCTTTATTTAACTTTCATTTGTTTGTTATCTACCTGTAGGAGTCACTGCTATCCCACCAGAAGAAATAGATTTTCCAAGCACCATGACTGACATTGACTACGACACATGGATGCTTAGTGGATCTTCAGTTATGCGTGATGGTGTGACCATTATGAACAATTACCGTTGTGACTTGGATGCCCTTGCTGTTGGTACTAGGGTGGGAATGATGAGGCATTCAGATGGCTCACTTCATTATTATGTTAATGGAGAGGACCAAGGCATGGCATGTGAAAATTTGCCCCCAGGTATGTCAAAATTCCACTTTTTGAGTGTAAACTATCAAGTTTGCTTCTCTTTATAATTATGCAGTGTCTTCTCATGATCATTCTAGATTTCTTTGATGATAAATGTGATAAGGTTATTGTTATTTCAGTTATTTACTGTATTTATATTTTTGGTATTGTATATGATACAAGTGACAGTTAATTATTACTTCTGTTTGTTATTATTGCTTACTATATTATTATTATTATTATTGTTATTATTATTTATATATGAAATATGATAATATTATCATTATTATTATTATTATTATTATTATTATTATTATTATTATTATTGTTGTTGATTTTTTTTACCATATCTTTAATCATTTCTACAGAAATAAGAATACATATTTTTGGTTTGTTTTTGATATGAATGAGAATATATTGTAGAGAAAAGGCTGAAAATGGTTAAAATGTAGAGAGAAGACTGATATTGGATGAGGTAACAATTTAGTGAGCAAATGTTTTTATATGATAGCCTGTCACTTGTATCCTCAGTTATGTAACTTGTATTATTGCAAGAGATAAAAGATACACGTTATAACAAAAATGTAAGCATAGTAAATCATAATGACAATGAAAATATTGTCTCTTGTATCATATTATTTGGCCTTATACAGGAAAATACCTACTTACATAGCCTGGAACTGACAAGAATCTCGGTGAAGTGGGTACCAGGGTAGATATTAGTTCATGTGGACTTTCTGATCAACTGTGCATATAATCTGGTGTCTCATTTACCCCAATTATTGCTTGTCAGAATGTCGTTAATGACATGTTGCTATCACTTGACTCTCTTTCTTAGAATATAGAGACAAACTCACAAATTGCCAGGGTCTAGTTATCAGTGCAAAAGAGGGGTCAGCTGTAAGATTATCACATTAATACCTAACTCTACATACCTTTTTAATGAACCCAGGTTTGTTTTTGTATATAACACTTTTATGCTTATTTTGTAGCTTCTAAAGAATTAGTGAGAATTTCTGAAAATTTTCTCAACTCTAGTGATCATAAATGAATTTTGTACAGCAGTAATTTATCAGTAGCTAGGAAGGTTCTTGATTGCCGTTTTCCGTGTTAGCAAGGAAGCATCAGAAAACATACGAGGAAAGACACATCCACTCATATACGCACATATATATACATATACACACACATACATACTTTTACATATATTTCTCAACTCTAGTGATCATAAATAGGTTTTGTATGGCAGTAATTCATCAGTATCAAGAAAGGTTCTTGATTGCTGTTTCCTGTGTTAGCAAGGTTTCCTGTGTTAGCAAGGAAGCACCATAAAACAGACAAGAAAAGACACATCCTCTCACAAACACACTTTTTTTTTTCATGGATATTCGCCATTTGCCACGTTAGTGAGGTACCATTAAGAACAAAGGACGGAGCTTAAGAGGGAAATACCCTCACTTGGCCCCCTTCTCTGTTCCTTCTTTTGGAGAAGTAAAACCTACACATACATACATATACATATATGTCCGTACATACATACACATACAGACACACATGTACATATTGACACTTGCTTTCTTTCATCTATTCCCAGTGCCACCCAGCCCCACATGAAATAGCACAAATTGCATGAAGGAAAGTGAAAAAGATAACATTCATTTTCTTCTCTTCCCTCACACCCGATTGCTGCCTCCTGCGTCAGCGAGGTAGCACCAGGAAACAGATGAAGAAAGGCCACACCTGCTCACATATCATTCTCTTGCTGTTATTTGTAATGCACTGAAACCACAGCCCCCCTATCCACTTCCAGGCCCCACAGACTTTTACATGGTTTACCTAGGATGTTTCACATGCTAAGGTTCAGTCCATTGACGGCATGTCGACCCCAGTATACCATATCGTTCCAGTTCACTCTGTTCCATGTACGCCTTTCACCCTCCTGCATGTTTAGGCCTAGATTGCTCAAAATCTTTTTCACTCCATCCTTCCATCTCCAGTTAGGTCTTCTGGTTTTCCTTGCTCCCTCCACTTCTGACTCATATATCCTCTTTGTCAGCCTTTACTCATTCATTCTCTCCATATTTCCAAATCATTTGAACACACCTTCTCCTCTCTCAACCACCCTCATCTTATTCCTGCACATCTCTTACTTTTTCATTAATTACTCAGTCAAACCACTTCACACCACATGTTGTCAAACATTTTATTTCCACCACATCCACCCTCCTCTGCACAACCCGATCTTAAGCCCATGCCTCGCAGCCAAAGAATATTGTTGGAACTACTATTCCTTCAAACATACCCACTTTTGCCCTTGTAAATATCATTCTTTCCACACATTTTTCATATCTCCCAGAACCTTTGCCTTCTCTCTCCCCCACCCTCTGACTCACTTCTCCTTCCATGCTTCCATTCACTGCCAAGTACACTCCCAGATATCAATCTATTTATCTATCTATATGTATTGCTATTATTTTTTTCATACATATTTGCCGTTTCCCACATTAGCGAGGTAGTGTTAAGAACAGAGGACAGGCCCACTTCTCTGTTCCTTCTTTCGGAAAAGTAAAAATTGGAGTGGAGGATTTCCAGCCCCCCACTCCCTCCCCTTTTAGTCACCTTATACAACACGAAGGGAATACATGGGAAGTATTCTTTCTTCACTAACCCTAGGGTTTTTTTATTAATATTATTATCATTATTATTATTTATTATTTTTTAATTATACTTTGTCACTGTCTTCTGCGTTAGCGAGGTAGCGCAAGGAAACAGATGAGAGAATGGCCCAACCCACCCACATACATATGTATATACACACACGCCCACACACGCTCATATACATACCTATACATTTTAATGTATACATACATATACATACACAGACATATACGTATATGCACATGTACATATTCATGCCCGCTGCCTTCATCCATTCCTGTCACCACCCCACCACACATGAAACTGCACCCCCCCCCCTAGCCCCGTGCTCGGCGAGGTAGCGCTAGGAAAAGACAACAAAGGCCACATTCGTTCACACTCAGTCTCTAGCTGTCATGTGTAATGCACCAAAGTCACAGCTCCCTTTCCACATCCAGGCCCCACAATGCTTTCCATGGTTTACCCCAGACACTTTACATGCCCTGGTTCAATCCATTGACAGCACGTCAACCCCGGTATACCACATCATTCCAGTGCACTCTATTCCTTGCACGCCTTTCACCCTCCTGTATGTTCAGGCCCCGATCGCTCAAAATCTTTTTCACTCGATCTTTTCACCTCCAATTTGGTCTCCCACTTCTTATCGTTCCCTCCACCTCTGACACATATATCCTCTTTGTCAATCTTTCTTCACTCATTCTCTCCATGTGACCATGTGCTCTCTGAACCACGCTCTATATTACCACACATCTCTCTTGCCCTTTCATTACTTACTCGATCAAACTACCTTACACCACATATTGTCCTCAAACATCTCATTTCCAACACATCCACCCTCCTCTGCACAACCCTATCTATAGCCCATGCCTCACAAACATGTAACATTGTTGGAACCACTATTCCTTCAAACATACCCATTTTTGCTCTCCAAGATAACGTTCTCACCTTCCGCACATTCTTCACCACTCCCAGAACCTTCGCCCCCTCCCCCACTCTGTGACTCACTTTCGCTTCCATGGTTCCATCCGCTGCCAAATTCACTCCCAGATATCTAAAACATTTCACTTCCTCCAATTTTTCTCCCTTCAAACTTACCTCTCATTTGACTTGTCCCTCAACCCTACTGAACTTAATAACCTTTCTCATATTCACATTTACTCTCAGCTTTCTTGTTTCATACACTTTACCAAATTGTCACCAGCTTCTGCAGTTTCTCACCTGAATCAGCCACCAATGCTGTATCATCAGCAAACAACAACTGACTCACTTCCCAAGCCCTCTCTTCAACAGCAGACTGCATACTTGCCCCTCTCTCTAAAACTCTTGCATTCACCTCCCTAACAACCCCATCCATAAACAAATTTAACAACCATGGAGACATCATGTACCCCTGCCACAAACCAACATTCACTGAGAACCATTTTTTTCCTCTCTTCCAACTCGTACACATGCCTTGCATCGTTGATAAAAACTTTTCACTGCTTTCTAGCAACTTGCCTCCTACACCATATACTCTTGATACCTTCCACAGAGCATCTCTGTCAGCTCTATCATATGCCTTCTCCAGATCCATAAATGCTACATACAAATCTATTTGTTTTTCTAAGTATTCCTCACATACATTTTTCAAAGCAAACACCTGATCCACACATCCTCTACCATTTTTGAAACCACACTGCTCTTCCCCAATCTGATGCTCTGTACATGCCTTCACCCTCTCAATCAATACCCTCCCATATAATATCCCAGGAATACTCAACAAACTTATACCTCTGTAATTTGAACAGTTACCTTTATCCCATTTCCCTTTGTACAGTGGCACTATGCAAGCATTCTGCCAATCCTCAGACACTTCACCATGAACCATATATACAGTCAACAACACAGTCACCCCCTTTTTTTTGATAAATTCCACAGCAATACCATCCAAACCCACTGCCTTGCCAGCTTTCATCTTTTGCAAAGCTTTCACTACCTCTTCTCAGTTTACCAAACCATTCTCCCTAACCCTCTCACTTTGCACACCACCTCGACCAAAACACCCTATATCTGCCACTCTGTCACGAAACACATTCAACAAACCTTCAAAACTCACTCCATCTCCTTCTTACCTTACCACTTCTTGTTATTACCTCTCACCCTAACTCTCATTTGCCCTCTTTTTCATCTCTTGCACCTTTCTCTTGACCTCTTGCCTCTGTTTTTTATACATCCTCCAGTCATTTGCACTATTTCCCTGCAAAAATCATCCAAATGCCTCACTCTTCTCTTTCACTAACAGTCTTACTTCTTCATTCCACCACTCACTACCCTTTGTAATCTGCCCACCTCCCACCTTTCTCATGCCACAGGCATGTTTTGCACAAGCCAACACTTCGTATTCTCTCTAAAATTTGACGATACTCTCTCACCCTAACTCTCATTTGCCCTCTTTTTCACCTCCTGCACCTTTCTCTTGACCTCCTGCCTCTTTCTTTTATACATCTCCCAGTCATTTGCACTATTTCCCTGCAAAAATCATCCAAATGCCTCACTCTTCTCTTTCACTAACAATCTTACTTCTTCATCCCACCACTCACTACCCTTTTTAATTTGCCCACCTCCCACCTTTCTCATGCCGCAGGCATCTTTTATGCAAGCCATCACTGCTTTCCTAAATACATCCCATTGCTCCTCCACTCCCCTTACGTCATTTGCTCTCACCTTTTTCCATTCTGCTCTCAATCTCTCCTGGTACTTCTCCACACAAGTCTCCTTTCCAAGCTCACTTACTCTCTCCACTCTCTTCACCCCAACGTCACCCTAACAGTTTTCTTCTTTTCTGAAAACCTCTACAAATCTTCACCTTTGCCTCCGTAAGATAATGATCAGACATCCCTCCAGTTGGCCCTCTCAGCACATTAACATCCAAAAGTCTCTCACGTGCCTATCAATCAACGCATGATCCAATAACACTCTATGGCCATCTCTCCTACTTACATATGTATACTTATGGATATCTCTCTTTTAAACCAGGTATTCCCAATCACCAGTCCTTTTTCAGCACACAAATCCACAAGCTCGTCACCACTTCCTTTTTCAATACTGGACACCCCATGTGCACCAATTATACCCTCAACTGCTACATTACTCACCTTTGCTTACAAATCACCCATCACTATAACCTGGTCTCGTGCGTCAAAGCTGCTACCTGATACGGGAGTGCCATTTCTCTTGTCAGCAAGGTAGCGCCAGGAAACAGACAAAGAAAGACCCATCCACTCACAGACACACGTATATGCATACACACACATACATGTATATATACATACATATACCTACACATACACAGACATATACATATATACACATGTACTTGCTTGCCTTCATCCATTCCCATTGCCACCCTACCCTACAGGAAACAGCATTGCTACCCCCTGCATCAGTGATGTAACACCAGGAAAACAGGCAAAAAAGGCCACATTCACACACACTGTCTCTTGCTGTCATGTGTAATGCACTGAAGACAGCTCCCTATCCACATCCAGCCCCACAGACCTTTCCATGGTTTACCCCAGATGTTGTAGCAGGTCGACCCTGGTATACCACATCGTTCCATTTCCCTCTATTCCTTTGCATGCCTCCCACCCTCCTGCATGTTCAGGCCCCAATCACTCAACATTTTTTTCACTCCATCCTTCCACCTCCAATCTGGTCTCCAACTTCTTGTTTCTTCCACCTCTGACACATATATCCTCTTTGTCAACCTTTCCTCGCTCATTGTTCCTTATGTCCAAACTATTTCAATACAACCTCTGCTCTCTCAGTCACACTCTTTTTATTACACACATCTCTCTTACCCTTTCATTCAAACCACCTCACACCACATATTGTCCTCAAACATTTCATTTCCAACACATCCACCCTTCTCTATACAACCCTATTTAGAGCCCATGCCTTACAACCACATGATATTGTTGAAACTACTGTTCCTTGAAACATACCAATTTTAGCTCTCCAAGACAATGTTCTCTCTTTCCACACATCCTTCATCACTCCCAGATATGTGGATCAGGTGTTTGCTTTGAAGAATGAGTGTGAGAAATACTTAGGAAAACAGATGGATTTGTATATAGCATTTATGGATCTGGAGAAGGCATATGATAGGGTTAATGGAGATGCTTTGTGGAAGGTCTGAAGAGTATTTGGTGTGGGAGATAAGCTGCTGGGAGCAGTGAAAAGTTTTTACCAAGGATGTAAGGCATGTGTACGAATAGGAAGAGAGGAGAGTGATTGGTTCTCACTGAAGGTCAGTCTGAGGCAGGGGTGTGTGATGTCCCCATGGTTATTTGATTTGTTTATGGATGGGGTGGTCAGAGAGGTAAATGCAAGAGTTTTGGAGAGAGGGGCGAGTATGCAGCCTGTTGGGGAAGAGAGACCTGGGAAGTGAGTCACTTGTTGTTTGCCGATGATACAACTGTGGTGGCTGATTCGAGTGAGAAACTTCAGAAGTTGGTGATTGAGTTTGGAAAAGTGTGTAAGAGAAAGTTGAGAGTAAATGCGAGTAAGAGCAATGTTATTAGGTTCAGTAGGGTTGAGGGACAAGTTAATTAGCATGTAAGTTTAAATGAGGAAAAACTGGAGGAAGTGAAGTGTTTTAGGTATCTGGGAGTGGACTTAGCAGCGAGTGGAACCATGGAAGTGAGTCACAGGGTGGAGGGAGGGGTCGAAGGTTCTGGGAGCAGTGAAGAATGTGTGAAAGGCGAGAACGTTATCATGGAGAGCAAAAATGGGTATGTTTGAAGGAATAATAGTTCCAACAGTATTATATGGTTGTGAGAGATGGGTTATAGATAGGGTTGTACAGAGGAAGGTGGATGTGTTGGAAATGAAATGTTAGGACAATATGTGGTGTGAGGTGGTTCAGTTGATCGAGTAAGTAATGAAAGTGTAAGGAGATGAGTGGAAATATAAAGAGTGTGGTTGAGAGAGGAGAAGAGGGTGTGTTGAAATGGTTTAGACATATGGAGAGAATGAGTGAGGAAAGGTTGACAAGATAACAAAGAGAAGCAGGAGACGAAATTGGGGGTGGAAGAATGGAGTGAAAAGGATTTTGAGTAATTGGAGCCTGAACATGCAGGAGGATGAAAGGCGTGCAAAGAATATAGTGAACTGGAACAATATGGTATATAGGGGTTGACTTGTTGTCAATAGACTGAACCATTGCATGTGAAACGTCTGGGGTAAACCATGGAAAGGTCTGTGGGACCTGGAAGTAGATAGGGGTTGCATGAAAGAAAGCAGCAGGAGGTAAAGAGGAAGGTGCAGGGGCTAGAAAAAAGAAGGCAAATGAGAGATGGAGTAAGCGATTGTCTCTGAATTTTTAGGAGAATGAAATGTTTTGGAAGGAGGTTTATAATGTACAAAAAACAAGAGAACAAATATGGACATCATTGAAGGGGGCAAAAGTGGAAGTGGTAACAGATAGTGATGAAGAAGGGGGAGATAGTGTGAGTATTTTGAAAGACTGCTGCATGTGTTTGATGATAGGGTGGCAAGTGTGGGGTGTTATGGTCATCCCATCACACATTAAATTTTCTTATCTGCCTTCCTGCATGTCAAACACTTCTCTTTCACATACCAGCACTGCTTCACTAAGTATCTCCAATCCTTACCCACTCCCTTTGCTTCGTGTATTCTCACCTTTCAGCATTCTACACCCAGTCCCAACTGGTATTTCATCACACGATTTTTTTCCAAGTTCATGTACTTTCACCAGCACCTTTTCATTGATTTGTTCCCCCTTTTCAGATAACCCCAACAGATCTTCACTCTTGCCTTCCAGGTATTGGTCAGACATTTCACCAAGTGCCCCTCTCAACTCATTCTTATCCAAGAGTTTCCCTTTACCTACCTGTCAGTTAGTGCATAATCCAGTAATACTCTCTTACCATCTTTCCTCCCCACCCATGTATACTTTTGTATGTCCCTCTTTATAAACTGGTTATTCCAGGTCCAGGCCTTTATCAGCACAGAACACTGCAAACTGTTCACCATTTCTTTTCACCTCACAGAATACCCCATGTTCCTCAGTTATACCCTCACTTGCCATATTACTCACTTGCATTTAAATCACCCATCGCTATTACCTAAACTCTAGCTTCAAAATTGCCTTCACCCTCTCAGGTACTATCAAAACAGTTGCCTCTCATCACCCTCCTCCTTATGGCCAGGTGCATAAGCAGTAATAATTATCCATGTGTGGATCATGTGTTTGCTTTAAAGAATGTGTGTTAGAAATGCCTGGAGAAAAAGAGGATTTTTGTGTGACATTTATAGATCTAGAGAAAGCATGTGATAGGGTTGATAGAGATGCCTTGTAGAATGTCTTACAAATATATGGTGTGGGAGGAAAACTACTGTAAGCAGTGGTAAGTCTTCAGTAGAAGTGTAACTTATGTGCAAGTAGATAGAAGGAGAGCAAGTAGATCCTGTTGAAGGTTGGCCTGTGGCAGGGGCGTGTGATGTCATCAAGGCTTTTTGTTTCGTTTATGGACTGGGTGGTGAGTGAGGTAAATGCAAAGGTCATTTAGAATGGGGCAAGTATGTAGTCATAGGTGATGATGGAGCCTGGGAAGTGAGTCACTTTTTGTTTGCTGATGACACAGCACTGGTGGCAGAATTAAGCGAGAAACTGCCAAAGTTGGTGTCTGAGTTTGGGAGAGTGTAAGAAAGTAGGAAGTTGAGAGTAAGTGTGAAGAAAAACAAGATTATTATGTTTAGTAGGGCATAGGGACAGGTATTCATGAGTGTGAGCTTGAATGGAAAAAATTTGGAAGAGGTGAAGTGTTTCATATACTTAGGAGAGGACAGCCACCTCCACTTCCAAATGGGACAGTCACTGTTGTCAGTCCTCTCTTTCCATGAGGTGTGAACCCAAGGAGCATCATTTCAATACTTCGAAGTATTCTATAGTGACTTGGAATGTTTACATGAGAAAGACAGACAACAGGAGGCCTGATTTACCCATGATTGGTTTTTCTGAAAAAAAAATAAGTAGTTTAACCTGACAAGAAAATGTAATTCTGCTAAGCAGTTTTTTCAGCTATCACCAACTCCCCACTGCTGCACATTAGCCTTCTAGTATCCCCATTATTGCTGTCATTTATACAGTTCATTTCTGGCCTTTTTCTCAGTATACCTGAATTTATAAGATATTTGTCTATAAATTCAGGTAGGAAGTGGGAGATTACTGGGGCAGAGTAATGATGGATGAAAGAGATCTACGCTGATAGTTGAAACCTACAAACAATGCTGTATTTTATAAAGCAGATATAGAAATATGTAGGACAGCAAAAATGCTGAGTATGATGTTAATCACAGAGTAGGACATGTCCAAAAGATCACGGTCCTTTGTGATCTTATTGACTAAGGCCGAGATCGATATCTGTGTGAATCACTCATGATGATTCAAACTTATGTGTGACCAATCCTGCAGTGATGACTGTCTACACAGAACCTTACTCCTGCCTCACTCACACCACATTCCATGAAAAAGCCTACCATTGTCCTTGTTTTTCTTTTCGTCTTATGCTATGCTCTTTACTTGTTGCATCCTCATCACATGTTCAAAATTGCAGGAAACCATTGGAGTTTGTGTAATGTGTATAGAATCCACTAGAAGTGTATAACCATGTGTGAACACTCTTTTATACTGGGTGTAGTCATACATACTTAAATATTTTTAACTTAAAAACTGCAAAAAATTATTGTTCTGTGTTGTTATATGGATTGTATGTTAAATAAGTATTCTTTTCCGAGATAAAAGGAAAAGAAAAGCAAAAATGGGTATGTTTGAAGGAATAGTGGTTCCAACAATGTTGTATGGTTGCGAGGCGTGGGCTATGGATAGAGTTGTGCGCAGGAGGATGGATGTGCTGGAAATGAGATGTTTGAGGACAATGTGTGGTGTGAGGTTGTTTGATCGAGTAAGTAACGTAAGGGTAAGAGAGATGTGTGGAAATAAAAAGAGTGTGGTTGAGAGAGCAGAAGAGGGTGTTTTGAAACGGTTTGGGCACATGGAGAGAATGAGTGAGGAAAGATTGACCAAGAGGATATATGTGTCGGAGGTGGAGGGAACGAGGAGAAGTGGGAGACCAAATTGGAGGTGGAAAGATGGAGTGAAAAAGATTTTGTGTGATCGAGGCCTTAACATGCAGGAGGGTGAAAGGAGGGCAAGGAATAGAGTGAATTGGATTGATGTGGTATACTGGGGTTGACGTGCTGTCAGTGGATTGAATCAGGGCATGTGAAGCGTCTGGGGTAAACCATGGAAAGCTGTGTAGGTATGTATATTTGCGTGTGTGGACGTATGTACATACATGTGTATGGGGGTGGGTTGGGCCATTTCTTTCGTCTGTTTCCTTGCGCTACCTCGCAAACGCGGGAGACAGCGACAAAGCAAAAAAAAAAAAAAAAAGTATTCTTTTGTATATACATTAATTACATGTTACAGTGAGTCATAAATAGGACCACCCAGCATAAAGATATTCTTTTAAATATTGCATTTGAACAATTAAGCCACAGTGCTGAAAATTGGGATGGTGTGCAAGGTAACAGATAGGAAGAAACCAATGAAGTGCTATTAAGAAATGATATCCTGCACGAAGGTTACTATATAACCTCACCACAAATATTATCTTAACACAATTTGTTTACAAATGTCTTCATTCCACTTCTTACTAGAGTTATCAGGGGCAGACCAGACACAGCATGCTTCACTTTCCTCTACCCTCACGCATCATTTTCCCTTCCACCACCCCGACCCATGGTGATTCCAGTTTTGACAGTTAAATCATTATCAAGTAATGGGTATTAGTAGGTAGTAGTTGGTAGGCAGCCACCAACAAGAGAGGTATATTACTAGTACTACCCACTGGGTATCAGGAGGGTTAGTGATGGCTGCATAGTGAGACTGCACTTAAATGGTTGTCACGTTACATTCCCCTGACCCAGGTAGCAGTCTTTGATTTTTGCTCACCCACACATGGATTGCTGGCATTCTGTCCACCTTTCCACCAACCCCACCCATGATAATTCCACCTCTGGCAGTTAAGTCACTACCAAGTAATGGGTATTGGTAAGTAGTCGTTGGTAGGCAGCCACTGACCAGGCAGGTATATTTCTTGTACTGCGCGCCTGGCTATCAGGAAGGTTAGTAGTGGTTGCATAGTGAGCCATCACTTCAGATGTTGTCAAGTTGCACTCCTCTACAGGTAGCTGTATTTTCTTTTTGCCTCACCCACAAGTAGATTGCTGGCATTCTGTCCACAAACATACAATCTCTCCTTAGCACAAGCAACACTTGACAACACTTAACTCATACAATTCATTCTTTGTAACTCTAGCTTTTCCTGAGGTGAGTGCTGTTTGCTAGCCCAGTCTTTTGGCAAAATGTTTGGAGAAATAGATGGAATTAGTAGGTATGAATGTTAGCTAGAAGTATTTGGAAGAAACATTTAGGTTTGTCGATTAGGTAGAGGTGGTAGGTTGGAACATTAGGTAGTAGTTAGTAGCAACCTCAGGAAGGAACCTCTGAAAAGTGCACTGAAGTTACCTTCTGCCAGTGGCCTGTTATGGGTAAGGCACTAAAGGGCTAAGAAGTAGCACTGGAGTTCACCAGTTATGGAGACTTGCCATGGCTACCCCCTTGAGGGAGTTTGCAAAGGGAATGGGCATCAAGAAATTTCAGTAGATAAAAGCCACTTCCATTCATGAATTTTTATTATTTTTTACTTGGGCCGAGTTAACACCAATACCACATTCAGTTACTTGGGCCGAGTTAACACCAATACCACATTCAGTCTATGAATGGTGTCAAAGGATGAGTAGCATGGTCTCATGGCCTGAGCTCAGAGAACACCTCTGTCTATCTATGTTTGCCTTTGAACTAACAAGTTAGTACATACTTTCAAGTTCATTATTGAAACTGAAGTTAACACCACACATAGTAAAAAGGTTCAGATACTAGTAATGACCTCAATGTGATGGAACTAGCTCGAAGTGGAAACTTCAGAGTAGCATGTCAGCAGCCCCAGAGTTCACACCTCATGGAAAGAGAGGACTGCAACACTAACTGTCGTGGATGGAAGTGGAGGCAGTTGTATATAGCAGTTATGGAACCATGGAAATGGAAGTGAATCATAGAGTGGGTGAGGGGACAAAGGTTCTTGAGCATTGAGGAATGCATAGAAATAGGGGGTCATTATATCGGAGGGTGAAAATGGGTATGATTATAAGAATAGTAGTCCCAGTGATGATGTCTAGATGCGAGGCATGGGCTGTAGATGAGGATGTATGGAGGATGATTGATGTTTTGGAAATTAAATGTTTGAGGATGTTGTGTTATGATCAAGTAATAAAAGGGTGAGAGAGAAGTGTAGCAATAAAAAGAATGTGTTTGAGATAGCTAAAGAGGGTATGCTGAAAGTTTAGACATAGGAAGAGAATGATTGAGAAGAGGTTTACAAAGAGGATGTATGTGTCTGAAGTGGAGGGGGAAAGGAGAAGGGTGACACCATATTGGAAATGGAAGGATGGAGTGAAAAATATCATCAGTGGTTGGGGCCTGAACATGCAGAAGGGTGAAAGGCACACAAGGGATAGCATGAACTGGAATGATGTTGTATACGGGCAACAACATGCTATCATTGGACTGAACCAGGACATGTGAAGCAGCTGGAGAAAACCATAGAAAGGTCTATGGGGCCTGGTTGTGGATAAGTGCCTGTGGTTTCTTTGCATTGCACATGACAGCTAGAGAATGGATGTGAGCAAATGTTGCCTTTCTTTGTCCATTCTTAATGCTACCTTGCAGTTGTGGGAAGTGGTGGACAAGTAAAAATAAGGTACATAGATATATTGTCATGGAATGTGGCTTGGTGAAGAGAGAAGACATAGTGAAAGTCTTTTGTAAGGTAGAATGTGACAAAGCAGCTGGAGTGGATGGTATTGCACTTGAATTTCTTAAAAAAAAAAGGGGTGACTGCATTTTTGATTTATTAGTCAGGATTTTTAGTATGTGTATGAGTCATGGTGAGGTGCCTGAGGATTGGCAGAATGCATATGTAGTGCCATTGTATAAAGAAAAGGGGAACATAGATGAGTGTTTGAACTGCAAAGGTGTAAGTTTGTTGAGTGTACCTGGTAATTTGTATGAGAGTGTTGTGATTGAGAAGGTGAAGGCATATACAGTGCATCAGATTGGGGAGGAAGAGTGTGGTGTCAGGGGTGGTGGAAGATGTGTGATTTAGGTATTTGCCTTAAAGAATGTGTTTTAGAAATACTTAGAGAAATAGAAGGATTTGTATGCAGCATTTATGGATCAGAAGAAAGCATATGATAGGGTTGATAGAGTTGCCTTATGGAAGGTCTTATGGATGTATGATGTGGAAGGAAAGATTGTAGGAGCAGAGAAGTTTTTATCTGGAATGTAAGGCCTGTGTGCAAGTGGATCCAGGTGAAGGTATGTCTGTAGCAAGGCTGCATGATGTCACCATGGTTGTTTAATTTGTTAATGGATGGAGTGGTGAAGTAGGTTGCTGCAAGGATCTTAGAGATAGGGGTGAGTGTGCAGTCTGTTTGGAGTGATTGGGACCTGGGAATTGAATTAATCATTGTTTCCTGATGACAGAGCACTGATAGCAGACTCAAATGAGAAACTGCAAAAGATGGTGTCTGAGTTTGGAGTGTGCTTGAAAGGAGGAGATTGAGAGCAAATGTGACTTAAGATATTAAGCTTAGCATTGCACAGGGACAGGTTTGTTGTGGGGTGAGTTTGAATGGAGAAGATGTGGAGGAAGTGGAGCATTTTAGATGCATGCTAGTTGACATGGCAGCGAATAGAACCATGGAAGTGGAATTAAGTTGTAAGGGTAGTGAAGTGATGAAGGCTTTAGGAGCAATCAGGATTGCATGAAAAGATAAGGTTATTATTGGGGGGGGGGGATGAAAATGGTATGTTTGAAGGTATATTATATCCCAGTGTTGTAAGGATGTGAGACATAGGGCTATATATGAGAATATGCCAGGAGGGTGGACATGTTAGAAATGAAATGTTTAAGGATAGGATGTGGTGTGAGGTGGTTTGATTAAGTAAGTAATAAAAGGGTAACAGAGAGTTTTAGTAGTAAGAAGTTGAGAGAGCTGAAGAGGTTATGCTAAAATGATTTGGACATATGGAGAGAATAGGTGAGGAGAGGTCAACAAAGAGGATGTATGTTTCAAAATTGTAGGGGACATGGAGAAGTGAGGAGACCAAAATGGAGATGGAAAGAGGGAGAGAAAAGGATTTTAGTGCTTGCCGCCTGAATATGCGGGAGGTTGAGAGGCATACATTGGATAGAGTGAATTGGAGCATAGTGGTATGCTGGAGGTGATGAGCTTTTGTTGGAATGACTTGGGTTACATGAAGCAGTTGGGTGAATCATGGAAAGGTCTGCAGGGCCAGGTCATGTACAGGGGGCTTTGGTTTTGATGGATTACATGACATCTAGAGAATGGCTGTGAGCAAATGAGGCCTTTATTTTCATCTGTTCATGATGCTGCCTTGCTAACATGTGAAGTGGCAAGCAAGTATGATATTGTTTTACATGCCTTTTTCTGTTTTAGTAAGGTAGCACCAGCAACAAGGAAATGGCCTCATTGTTCATACCCCCTCAAGGTCAGCTCAGGCTGCTTTTAATGAATTTTTTTAATTACACTTAGTCAGGAGCATTTGGTAGAAACATTAGTTAGAAGTATTAGGTCGGAGCTTTAGATAGTAGTCATTACGAACTTTAGGTAGGAGCTTCTGCAAACAGTGCGCTAGACTTGCCCTCTGCTGGTGGCCTATTAAGGGTGAGGCACTAAAGGCTAAGAAGTGGCACTGGAGTTCTTAGGTTATGGAGACTCTGTTGCTGTGGCCACCCCTTTGAGGGAGCTCCAACTGGAACAGGCATCAGAGATATAGATAGATAGCTATGATTGTTGACTCAGCTCAGGTGATCATTATTATTACCTTTACATATTTAGCAAACCTCGAGATTCATGTCTGAAACTTTTGTCCAATAAGGCAATGGGTTTTTAAACTTTTTGTTATCCAATGGATGGGTTTAATTCCCCAGAGGTAAGAAAATACCACAATAGAATGCTGTTGAGAAATGCAGTATAAATGAATTAGGTAAACATACAGCTTGGCACAGATGATTCAAGACTATGTAATATTAATATGGACTTGTGAATTGATTCTGCGGTACTGAGTTTTATTTTCTAAATTCATCTTGGTATCAGAAGAGTTATAAACTTTAGAGTTTCTATGTAATTTCAGTGGATATTTATGTATGGAAGAACATACTGTTTGAATGGTGTGTATTTTGTCCAGGGTGTTTATATTACTGAAGGAAGATACTGAATCATTCTCAAGTTTGTTAATTTATGTATTACAATAATTTTCTTGCTTATATTCAGTACCTGCTGTCTTTTAAACTTGAAGGAAAGTAGAACAGTTTGGTATTTTCAGTGGTCGTTGACATCATATAGATTTGATTGCAGCTGTAGAACATTTTCCTAATTTCGTTACATTTTACTGTTGTAATGTAGATTTTACTTCGCAGATTGAAAAATGATCCAAGTTGATTCCCTTATTTTTTGTATAATTTGCTATCTTGGTGTCTTCTGGCATGCCAAACTTTATTTCAGTAGTTTTTAGATAAGACAGGTCATAGGGGACTCTCTCCATCTGTTTCTTTCATTAGAGTATGTCATTATTTGGGGGGAAATTTGAGATTTGAAGGTTACCATTTTTTCCTGAGTCTGACAGCTGGCCAAGTGCTCAGAAGTTCAGTTCAAGATTTGATTTGTACAAATTTTAATTGAAAAACTTCCCTGTTAATCAGGTACCTTCCCAGTAGTAATGACAAGATTGGAAGTAACCAAGAAATAAAGTTTAATCTCTTATCCTTTGCAATTGTGGTTATTTGTGCTCAGCACAGCAACTGCAGATTTATTTTTTCAGATTGTCCCTTCCCATTCTCGTACAGGTTTGAAGGAGCACTTTTTCGGTAGGCGTAGATGCCGTATGTCTCAAGCAACTATGATTAGCATTAGGAAAAATCGTGCTTTTATTATTTACTTTTATAACACAGAGGGGAAGATATTTCCATGTCTCTCTTAAGCATGTGCTCTTGCTACTTTCAACCAGTGCCATGCATGTTGGATCCAGAAAATTACTAACTATATCTGGGGCACTGATGGTAATGACATTGATTTGATTTATGTTAAAAGTGATTTTGATCATAAGAAAGTGATCTAGATTACGATTTAGAGGAAGTGATTGGAATATTATAGAACAAGCCAGGCCAAGCATTTAGATGACTTTGTTGATTTTGCTGTAAATGAATACTATGTATAAATCTGAGAATAATGTATATACATGAAATTTTGGAACTAAAACTTAAGGAATAAGTGATATATTTGAAAATACTTTGAATATGTCACAAGCAACTATCATTAGCATGAGGAAAAATCCTGCTGTCATTTTCCTGTATAACACAGAGGGGAAGATTTGGCCGCATCTCTCCCAAGCATGTGCTCTTGCTACTCTCTGCCACAACCATGCATGCTGGATCCACTAAGTAACTAACTATGTGAGGGATACTGATGATAATTACAGTGATTTGGTGGGTGCTGAATGTGATTTTGATCCTAGGAATATTGTAGAATAAGTCAGGCCAGGCTTTTAGATGACTCATCTGATTGTGCTGTGAATGAGAGTACTGTACATGAAACAGAATAATGTATATACATGAAATTATGGAAATATAAGAGAAGGAATAAGTGATATGTTTGAAAATGTTGAATAAGCTTGTTCATGTAAGGGTGCCTGAGGCAATGACAGATTTTGGGTTAGCTGATATAACTTGGGCATTGCACTGCCCAGCTGGCATGCAAAGTTTAAATGTCTGCACAGCATCAGATAAGGTTAGTTTGCATGATGTTTTTGTTTTTAACTTTTATATTTCCTATTGATTGATGACTGATTCTTTTCATATGGGAATCCATAAATTTTCAGGGCACCTTTGTTTAAAGGTTAAGCAATTCTTTGCCATGTTAGAACCCTCCAGTAAATGTTTTGAACTGACATTGTTCCTTTATTGTCCAGCAAGAAGCAGAGTGAATGATTTCCTCTGATAGACATGTGAAGTATATTCCCATTCTTACTCCAGGAGTTGAGTATAAGCTGAGTCTTGCTTGCCCATCTCTATATATGTCATCATTAACTCCCATTTTCTGTATTCTGGATGGATCAAGTACATACAGCCTCTCAAATAGTATACACATCCCCTGTGTGTACATGCTTCATAATTTCTTACTTTGCATACCAAGTAAATCTTCAAGTAAGACCAGCTTCTTCACTCACACCACCTCCTCAGACACAGTGCTTCCGTTCACTTTGATCATAGATTAATCGAGTGGCTGCAACTCAGATAACCTTAACCCTAATTGGCTCATCCGTGGCATTTATCCATACCTTCCATGTTCCATCTCTCCTCCTTATGCACTCTTATGAAGAACTGTAAATGTAATGGACCAATGTATCTTCTGTTTGTTGTTCTTGATCATACCATCCTAAAAGACTTTCATTTATGTGCCCTTTTAATGATCTCTACATATCCTTTTTGCATCTTCATTCTCTACCACATGAATCTTCGTAATTCCAGTTTTTCTATGTAATTTACTCTTCTTTAATGCTCTTATTTTGACCAATACTCACCTGTATAGGGCTTGGGATTCACATTCATACATCAGAAATGGGACAAGTATTCTGTGCATGCATTTTGCACATGCACCACTGAATTTTTTCAAATCACTAGTGCTTTTAATACACTTAACTTTTCTTCCTTGCAAGACATGGTTCTCAGCCTAGCTTTCTCTTTACTGTCATAACTGAACTTCACTATGTGTTATTGAAACTAATATACAACTTCAGTTCTTCAACGTGCAGGTTGATATGATACTATATGATCTCTACCATAGAAAAAGTAGTCATGTATTCACTCTTAGTATCCACCTACTTACATCATTGAAATGGCCCTACCTTTTCATTCTATCTTGTGGTTTTTTGAGCAGCACGGCATCATTTGCTTGCAGCATCTGTAGCAACTTCCACTCAGTCTCACCATGATTGAAATGTACTCTGATATTAAACTACCTTACTCTCATATCACTTATTGCTCCTTCCATAAAAACTTTAGATAACCATGATGACATCACACAGACTTGCTGCAACCCCACATTTTTTTCAAATCTTTGCTCTTTCACACCACCACTGTCACATGTGCACTACTTCCATTGTGAAAGTTTTTAACAGCATTCAAAGTCATCCATGTTCAGCATATCATCAAAACATACCAGAGAGCTGTACAGCTAAATTTATCATGTGCCTTTTCTAAATCCATAAGTGCTGCATAGACTTACTGCTTTTTCCTAAACTTTCTTCTTTACTTGTATAACTGCAAAATTTTCGTTTACACTCCCTCTTCACTTTGTAAATCCACTTTATACTTCATATTTAGCACAGTTAATAACTGTTCTCTCATGCATCTTGTCAGCTGTGTTAAGGAAACATATTCTTTTATGGTTCATGCGGTTACATGTATTTCTTTTAACTTTATGCAGTGGATTTGTTACTGCCCTCTCCCTGTCATCAGGCACGTGCATTTATTCTGTTTAACTGCTCAAATGATAATCGCCATCTTAGCAGTGCCAAATGCTACTAGGATAAATTTATTATGAAGTGATCATGTAAAATATAGGTAGGAACTACACAATTAGAATGGTAAAATGTACCACAAATGTGCTAGCGTGAGCTGTAAAATACAAAATATTTATATTACACGAATAGATTACATTCTAAACTGAAATCTACAACAATATTGCATATGTTCATTGGGCACAGTGAGTTAGGTGTACAGCATCATTCCTTTGGTATTGGTGGATAAGGCAAGAACCTTTTTGCTTTCTTAGTTTTCTTAAATGACTCCTTTTGTATGGTTTTATGTCATTTCCCCTGAAGATGACTTGAAAATTAGACAAAGGCTTGAGATGTCTTCGTTTTTCCAGTGAGTTATGAAGGTTTTGTGTATTCCAGGGTACCACTATGATTTACAGTTTATCTTCAAAGTATAACTTGTATATGTGATAATGTATTGTGTTTATTTTCTGGTTCATTTTAGCACTTTTATGGGAATTTTATCATTGTGATTATGTAGTTCTTACCAATCTTTTAGTTTAACCTTTCCTAGTGAGTTTACTCTAACAATGCCTGGCATCACTGTAATGGTTTTCACTGATTTTAGAAGAATAAGTGATATGCAGAAATCTTTAGAATGGTGCATGGCTAATAGACTTTTAGATTGATACAGTCATGTAGAATGTATGGCAAATGATATCAAAGTTGGTTAAGAAAATCAACAATGTAATAGTTGAAGTTTCAAGAATTAGAAGTAGACCATGGGAGAAATGGAGAAATGCAGTATGAGAATTAAGAAATGTAGTGATAATCCAGATAAAGATGCTAAGGTCTTGATCTGGGATCAAAAGAAACATTTTGTCAATAAGGCTGGGGTCGGTAGACACTGGTTTTACTGATTGAATCAACTTAGTGTACTGAGTGAAAAAGTAAGAAGCACTTTTACAAGTATGAAAGTCAGTGTTTGACCTTAACATATTGGGCATTGGCTGTGGATGTGCACAAGTAATGTAAAAGACTTTAATGTACCTTATCTGCCTCTGTGGAATTGGGGAAAATTATTTATTGATGGTAGATTGATTTATAGTTAGATTATCCAAAAACAAAATATCATGCTAAATGCACGAGTTGAATTGAAAATTTTGCCCATTTTTTAATAGTCCTGGAAAATTTCTCCTTTGAAACATCAAATTTTGTGCTATCAAGACATGTAAAGGTTTTCCATGTCTCACAGAAAATTATGTAGGAAAACACTTAACAGTTCAGATGTAAGCCTTTGTGAGCAAGGAAAATTTTATGTTGGATCAAAACACTGGGAATCCTTTCATGGCTAGAGCTGGTTCCTGGAGCCACTGATGTAAAGAAAGTAGCCTCTACCTTGGCTTTCATGGATATCTCGTAAGATGAGGCTTGCAAAAAAGGTCTGTGGCAGTTGACAAAATCTACATAATACCTGTCCTTAGATCTAGCCAGTCTTTCCTATGTGACTGTAGGCATGCCTTGACCAAAAGAGCATGATCTAGATCCAAGATGAAATTCCTACCAGGGGTAGAGTTCTTAATAAGGATTTTCTTAAGGTCACACCTCCTTTATGTGAGGATTTGAACTTCACTCTGGTCTTCAGGAGGTGATAGGAGGTCATTTAGGTAGAGATTAAAGAGGTTTGGAAAAGAACTGCTCTCCATGATGCCCCATTTTAGAGTTTAAGGGTTTTAGAGGTGAAGCATATTTGTAGGACTCTCACTTCGCACCCAGCTATAAAGTTGGTAAATACTCTTGTCATTGTAGTGGAGGTTGGTGTCAAATACCTTTTGTGTGAGGATGTGTTGGGGGACATTGGCAAAAGTTTCATATCTGTTACAATTAGTACAGTTGTGGATGGAGGTTTTGATTTGTTGAAACTATCCAGGATACTCTGTGTGAAATCCATATGTGGTAAATTGGTTGAATGACTCATTCTGAAGTTGGCTGTGTGGGTGTCTTTTTTTTTTTTTAGAAGTAGTAGTAGTAGTAGTAGTAGTAGTAGTAGGTTAGAGTAAGATTACTCAGGTGGCATAAAGGGTTTCAGGATAGGCACTGTATTGGCAATTTTCCAGATGTCCCGGACTTTAATTGTGTGTGCTTAGATTGCAGCTGGGTCAAAGTCTTTAATGTTGAAGTTCTGTTTTCAGGGCCTGTAACAGAGGTGTTCTCTTAAGTTTTCAATGGCATTTTGAATATCAGTGGAAGTGAAGGATGGGTGAAAAGTTCTTTCAGGGTGTGTTTTACTTTGTACTTTTTCACTTCTCCATTTTTGGGTCATGGTTGGTTTATGGTACTTTTTGAGTTGTGTTTCATGACAGTGTATGTATTCTTTGGGAGAATTGATGTTCTTGGTCTGGATTTCTACATGTTTGATTGCTGAAGTGTTTTACTGCTGTAATGAAGAAAGCTGGGATAATGTACACTGAGGAGTCCTTTCCAGTTACATTTATATTTTCAGTCAGTAAATACTTCTACATACTCTGAAAGAATAAAAGAAAGCATTCATTCATGAAAACATTTATACAATAGCTTGAATTTTCCTCAAGAACTTTAGGTTCTTTTATTTAACATCATCTAGTTAAATTACAGAGAGAAAAGGTTCCCTAAAATTTGAAAAGTGATTTTTGGCAAATTCTGTCAGAATGCATAATTTTAAGTTTTTCATTACATTTATAGTTGTTTGCATGGCACTGTCTTCTCATTAATGTTTTGAAATACAGTATCACATAATTTTTATGTAGTTATCCTCATAGACATGTCTCATTGTGACTGATGATGATGATGATAATATCTTTAAAACCCCATGTATTTAATATTCCATCCACTTTCTAGCCACATCCTGATATCCATCATATCATAATCCTAAGGTTTTCCATTCAGAGCCTTCATAAAGTCATTCCTTTCCCTAGGACTTTCATCATGCCTTTTTTATAGACTATATTTTTATTGCTTTATGTCTATTTTTTTATCCATGCATTATATTCTGTCTCAATGAAGATTATAACTATTGGCCCTTCTGGATCTTTGGTTAAGCACCCTCCATATGATGAGTTTTGCACTAGAGTATTATTATTATTCACTACCTCTGATCTTTGTGTTATGTATTCTTCCTGTTGTATCTTTAATCATAATGGGCATCAACACTATAGTCATAAGCTTTGCTAACTGTTAGAAAATTTACTGGCATAGTTTTG
Source organism: Panulirus ornatus (assembly GCF_036320965.1). NCBI lineage: Eukaryota > Metazoa > Arthropoda > Malacostraca > Decapoda > Palinuridae > Panulirus > Panulirus ornatus. Next base: position 22,876,987 of record NC_092281.1, on the reverse strand, counting down.
TCCTAGGTGAATGGATATGGCATACAAATCAGCCAGGTAATTTTCTTCCTTTAATTGGTAGATAAAGTGGTAGCCAACATCACCATGGGTAGAGTACTCAGTTGTGGCAGGCCTAGCTAGCTGAAAGTTTATAACTTACCCCAAGTCTTCCTGGAATTGTCTATGGTCAGGGACAGGGCCTTCATTAACAGGTCTGCAGCTGTGAAGAAAAGGGTAGTACTTAGTGGTATTTATCTTTAGTTATACCTTCATATCCTTTATCATGTTCATTGCTCTTGTCCTTTTTTTTTTAGGTCCGGAGATAGCTAAGGTACTTGTATAATTGGTCATGCTTGGATGTCTCTATATATGTTTGTAATATCTATATTTACCTCTACAATCCTTTTATGTATTGATGAAATTAGGCATACATATTAGTGTAAGCTTCTTGAATCCTTGATTTATGATTGGTTTGAAGTGTTACTGTCAGTGAGTTTTAGAATGAGAGTTGATTTTCATGTCCTCTTGAACCCCTTTTCCTTACAGTTTCAAAGGTGCTCTTAAATGTTACAGACAACAGATGTGTGACTCTGTGTTACTGAAATGACGGGAAAGTAGTGGAAGAGTACTAGAGGGGAGAAATGGTGGAAGAATATGTGGAATGGGGTATGCTATGGGGGTATGTAAGGACAGAGATTAGTGGAGACTCTTTTGCCTAGGCCACCCTCTTGTTGGGTGTACCACAGGGAACAAATATCATAGATATAAATAGATAGATTACTTACAAGAGTAGCTATGTCATTAGTCTGTATCAAATCATTATGTGAATTTAATTTTTTTTGTATTTGTTTTGAAATTGTCTGTAAACCATTTGAGATAGAGGTATAACTAGTTGTTAATGAAAAAACTGTGGTGTGGTAATTTATGAATTTTTTTTACTAGTTTCATTGTTTGTGACATGAGCATAGTTGTTGACAATTGTTCACTTGAAAGATTTTATCGAGTTATCATCTCCCACCACTAAAAAACTTTTCTGGCAAGTCTTTCTTAAGATTGACACACGTAGTGCTTCATTCCTCTGATAAAGTTTTGTTTTAGGTAATTTACAGCACCCCTTCCACTTTATTAGAAGAGGGTCCACATCTCTTTGAGCCATTGAGAGCCTTCTGGAGATTTTTGACTGGAACTAATCTTTCTTGTTTCTGTTATTAGCTATTAGTTCTGTTCATTTTTTATTATGCATTAGATGTTATGACCTTTTCCATATCCTGATTACTAGCCCTTTTTGCCATCTAGACCTTTTCGTGTTTTGTCAGATGATTTGCATGGCCCCCATTGCTCTATATATGTTTTCACTTTTCATAACACTTCCTTTTCCAATGTGATAAAATGTAATGTTGGCTTTCCTTGCCACTTGGAGGTTAAGCCCCAACCTGTTTTGTTACTAAGGCCTCTTATTGAATTGTTTCACGCCGACAGTAGAAGATGAAGGTACGTTATCAGGATCCACATTTGATTGATATTGTAGTATGTATATATGTGTATGAACATATACATGCATACATACATTTATTTTCCAAAAGTGTTTTTGTCAAGTTTATACACACAAAATTTAACTTAATGTAGAGAATAAGATATATTTTCATAATACAATAATACAAGAGGCAAAGTGGCATATACCCAGTTGCAAGTACAGTGGTTATTAGAGGATGCTGTGAGGTACTAATGACTACTAGAGTTACAGGATTTTCACTTTTTAACTGATAAACAGTATTTTTTAAGAGATTCAGCAAAGTAAAAACACTATCATGTAACAACAGATACTGTGGTTGTCCTTCAGGATAATTGCACTGGGCTTACTGTGTAATTTATTACTATTTAATGTATTGTAAGTATGACACATGAGTGAGTATTGTGCATTTCATAAACTTATCAAACTGTCTCACAGTTACCATCAAGCTGAGATCTTGTAAGTTGTTCCTCACACCACACAATTTTTTATAGTTTTGATATACATGAATGCATTTGGCTATTAAAATTTGTGCTGCTTAACATTGCTGGAATTATTTAATTTTGTAACTGGTTAGCATATTGCTTGTACATTTTCGTGTAGATAGAAATATCGACTGTATTTACCTATTGTTAATTCCTGTTGGCATAACTCAAAGGATTTAAAAGATTGCGGTATTTAAGAACCATAGATATTGTTTTAGTAGCATAAGGATGATACTCTTTACTTAAAAAGAAATCAGGTGTATAGTTGTACTGAAGATTTTGAAGATTTTTTCTCTGGTCAACTTTTTATTGATATAATGGCACATGGCCAGCGGTTAGAGGGTAATGTTGGAAACAAGTCTTTTTAAGTCTTCCTAAAATTGCTTCCTGAACCTAGCAGTTTCTTGAGTTGTAAGGCTGAAATTGTTTGATATATATTTAGCATTTGTGATTGTTAGGGAATTGTGAGTGAAATATTTTAAAGTTTGGAAACTAGTGTATTTATAATTAGATTCAGTACTTTGCTTTGCTAGATTTTTTCACACTTGTTTTTCACTTCCTGCTCTAGTGATGTAGAGCAAGGAATATATGAAATGCCCTGTGGTGTTCACAGCCTCTCTCTAACTCATGTGCATAATGCGCCAAAATCAGAGCTTGCATACATCCTCTTGCTAGAAATATATTGCTGTTTTTTATGCTCAGAAGTATTTGCCCATTTGATAATTGAAAAGTTAATGTTGGAAATCATTTGACAGCTATTATCTGAAGACTTTTTAGTATTATTCATATAAGATTGAGAAATCAAATAAATTGAGCTTAAAATCATTTTTGATCATTTATATAGTGCACATGTTGAACAGTTGTGTACGCAACTATTGGCACTGTATGCAATAAGATTGAGGATAAAAAAAAGCAGAAGGCCCAGATAAGTTTTATCGAAGGACAATGACAAGCAAAAAATGAGATAGTTAAGCCCTTGACTGATCTTTTCAAGGAAACACTTTCTATAGGAAAAGGTTCTTGAGGATTTTAAGTTAGCCATTGTAACACCGATATTCAAAATATGGTAATGATTCCCTGCCCAGAAATTATCACTTGGTTAGTTTAATGGCTATAGTTAGTAAACTTAAGGAAACCATTACTAGAGACAAGATTGTAAATAATTAAAATCATCATGTAATGAACAAGTCTTAATGTGGCTTTCAGCAAATTTGTTCATGTCTGACAAATATGTTTGATTTCTTTTATGATGTAATCAACATTATGATGAAAGTAAAGCAACTGATGTCATCTGTTTAGACTTTAAGAAAGCATTCAGTAAAGTCCCACATCAAAGTTTACCAGTGAAAGGTAAGTCACTTGGTTTACATGGCATTGTACTTTGGTGGTCAGAAACTTGATTTACTGGATGTATATGCTCAGTCTACAGAATGATTAGGTAATGATCAGTTTTAGAGCCAGTTCTTTCACTTATGTATATGAATGACCTAATTAATGGGGATTTTGTAAGACAGAATTTGTAGATGATAGTAATCCAGGAAATGAATGAAGAATAGACACTAAGTGTATATAGCCTCAAACTGACATAGGTAAACTGATTGATTAGGCATACAAGTGGCAAATGTTTTTTGACATCATTAAATGCAAAATTTTGTATGTGCGTAGTAAAAGCAAATGACAAATTGCAGTATGAATTCTGTGAACAAAAGATAGATAAGGAAAAAGGCTTAGCTTTGATAATCTCAGATGACTTAAAGCCAAGTAAACAGCGCATAGAAGTAGTAAATAAAAGGCAAATAGCTTATGATCCTCACTCTTTACGAATCATAGGTGCATCCTTACCTTATATACTGTGTTCAGTTTTGGTTACTATACTTGAAAAAAGACATGGACAGAATGGAGAGATTACTGCAGCAAGCAACCAAGACAATTCCCAGACTGAGAATCAAATTGTATGATAGCCAGCTGTACAACTTACACTCAGTTACCTTAGAAAAGAGGAGCAGGTAAAGAGGTGCCTTGTGATACAGATATTCAGAATTAGCAAAGGCTTTGTTAATCTCAAACAAAGGAGCTGCTGTTCATTTTTTGTTGAAGGCTCCAGTCATTGACAAAAGTCTACATCAAGACCAGGCCTTAACTAAAATAAAGAGAGAATTATGAAGCAGAAAAAGAAAAGACAAGAAAAAGGATATATTAATTTTTGAAGGACCTGTCTTGAAATGTCAGGTCATAGGTTTTGGAAAAGACATGAGAAGGTAGAGAGTTTCAAAGCTTCGACATGTAGGAAAAGAAGCAAGTATCAAAACTGCCCACCCTTGAGTTGCCAATGGCCACACAATAATCATGTGACACAGCAGCATCCTGAGTATTGTGTGGTCTAACTAGTGGTGGGGGCACACAAGTAGCCAGCTCTTGGGAGCAAAAACCAGAGTAATACCTATAGAAGAAGGAAAGTGAACCAACATTGTAGTGTAGGGCAAGTGGGTCAAGTTTGGAAACAAACAAAGGAGCTGCTGTTCATTTTTTGTTGAAGGCTCCAGTCATTGACAAAAGTCTACATCAAGACCAGGCCTTAACTAAAATGAAGAGAGAATTATGAAGCAGAAAAAGAAGAGACAAGAAAAAGGATATATTAATTTTTGAAGGACCTGTCTTGAAATGTCAGGTCATAGGTTTTGTAAAAGACATGAGAAGGTAGAGAGTTCCAAAGCTTCGACATGTATGAAAAGAAGCAAGTATCAAAACTGCCCACCCTTGAGTTGCCAATGGCCACACAATAATCATGTGACACAGCAGCATCCTGAGTATTATGTGGTCTAACTAGTGGTGGGGGCACACAAGTAGCCAGCTCTTGGGAGCAAAAACCAGAGTAATACCTATAGAAGAAGGAAAGTGAACCAACATTGTAGTGTAGGGCAAGTGGGTCAAGTTTGGAAGTTAGCCTGGGACAGTTTATAAGTCAGACCACTTTCAACTCAACTCCGTCAAGTAAGGATACAGAGCTAGAACCACCATAAACGTGAAAGTAGTACTTCTTACAAGGACGAATTAGTCCCTTGTATAAACAGAGCATCTGTTCAGAAGTACTTTCGACATCTAAACAGGACACCTAGTTTCTTAGAGGCAGACTTAACTATTCCTGTAATGTGGGGTTTCCAAGAAGGAGTGGATGTTACAATAACACCAAATATGTTTAATGAGTCATGAGTTGGAGTTACAGAAATGTCAAAGGAGAGGCGAGAGTTGTGAGGGATTTTCGATAAAGAGATGTGTAGACATTTAGCTTTGGAGGCTGTCAAGACAAAATGCAGGACGAGTGAGAGGAGAGGGAGCAGAATTGGAAGGATGTGGAGGAATGCATTGTTGAGTCATCAGCGTATGAGTGCATTGGATTATTTCTGGAGGAGAGGAAGTCATTGAAAAAAAAGGATAAAGTGTAGAGGACAGGACAGAACCTTGAGGGACACCACTGTTGACGAAGGAAAGGAGGAGGCTGATCCATCAACAGCAGCAGAGATAGATTGGGTGGAGTGTTAGCTAGATATGAGTAAAATGAGGTGGGAAGCCAAAAGAGAGGAGCTTAGAGAAGACACCCCAATGCCACACCCTGTCAAAAGCCATAGGTATGTCAAGGGCAACTACACATGACTCCCTGAAATCTTTCTGGATTGATGACCACACATTAGTAAGATAGGAAAAAAATATCACCAGTGGATGTCACCTTATGTGAGCCATGCTAGTGATCAGAGAGGAGACTGATTTTTGAGGTGTTTAAGGAGTTGAGGATGGATTCAAAGACTTTGCAAATGGTAGATGTCAAAGCAATAGGACGATAATTAGAGGGATCAGAATGGTCACCCTTCTTAGGGATGGGCTGTATCAACACGTTTCCAAGGAGAAGGGAAAGTTTTGTTTTTTAAGCAGAAACAGAACAGATGAGCATGCACAGTTGTAAGTTCAGAGGCACACTCTTCACTTCACAGGGATTGATGCCATCAGGACTATAAGCCTTGCTTTTGTCCAGAGAAAGAAGCACTTTTTGGATAGTCTGAAAAGAGTTTATAGGAAGAGGCATAGAATTAGTAAGAGGAGCATCAGGGGTTGAAGGAATGTCAGATTCATCCAAGGTGAAGTTGGAGGAGAAACAGGAACCAGAGAGAGTTGCTTTGTAAGCAGGAGAGACAGCTATAGTACCATCAGAAAAGTGAAGGAAAGATAGAGCAACAGATGTTAGAGATGCCCAGAGCTGAAGACCAGAAAGACCTATCTGTGGATGACGTGGACAGGTTATCACATTTCCTTTGAATAAAGGAATGCTTTGCCTCTCAGATTACATGCTTGCAGCAATTACTGGCAATGATAAAAGCTGAATGGGAGACAAAGGAAGGAGAGTTTTTCCAAGCCTGATATGCCTGGTCCCTTGTTTGAATTGCCTCACAACAGGAACGGTTGAACCATGGATTGGATGAAGAAGTGGTCTTGGAGGAAGAGGGGAGAAAGGCTTCCATTCCTGCAAGAATAAACTCTGCTTTGCATTTGGCGGAGGCAGAAGCATCACCACATAAGAGACAGTAATTTACCCAAGGAATGTCAGAAAAGAAGTTATGTAAGTTATTCCAGTCAGCCTTGTTCAGGTGCCAGTATTTCCGCTTGGAAGGGGCTGCTGGAGGGGAAGGTACCGTTAGAATAGATTCATTTATGAGAGTGTGATCAGATGAACCAGTTGAGGGCAAGATTGTGTTTACAGTGGGATGGACTAGAGGTGGAAAAACAAATCCAGAATATTTGGAGAGTGGTCACAGAGGTCAGGTATATGGGTAGGGTAGGAGATAATCTGCTGTAAATCATTAGGAATGGAGGTTGGATTGCCTGGTTTCACTTATCATGTGCATTCATGTTACTTTGAGTGAGGTAAAGTACTTTTTCTTCAACAGTTTTTTTACAAAGAGAATTTTTGACCAGGTAGAGTAGTTAAATGCAGCACTTAAGATACATTTGAAAATAAGCACTTAAGACACATTTGAAAATTGGCTTGGTGAGCATTTCACTTTCAAGTCCACAACTGACGCTATTTGCACGTCCTAAAGTTACCTGCAAAGTTTATAAGTATTTCTATCTAAATCATGTGTATGCTTTTCTCATATTACCATACTGATCTCTTGAATGTCTGATCTCTTCCACTATCACTCAATCCCAAAACGACTCATTTGTCTGTTGCTGTTTGAATTCCTTTGTGTTTGGTTGTATCAGTATTTTACTTCTCAGGGATTTATGATGTTGATCCCAGGGTGGGACTTGATAAGATACAACCAGTCTTAGTAGAAGATGAATACGTGGCACTCCTTAGCCCTTTAACAACTCCATCCACACATGTATGATGCCTGGGTAACCCCTATCATTTTATCTATCTATCTGCTGCCTTTTGCATTCAGGAAGTCCCTTAGGGGGATGGCCACTGTAAATGAGTCTTTATGACTGGTGAACTCCATTGCCACTTCTTAGCCTTTAGTGCCTTACCCCTTACAGGCCAGTGGCAGAAGACAACTATAGTGCAGTATTTTCATAGACTCCGACCAAATGTTCTTACTGATTACTTGTACCTAATGTGTCTTCCTTATATTCCTGCCTGATGCTCCTACTTAATGTTCCTACCTACTACTTCTACTTAATGCTTTTGTCTTATGTTCCATCCTACTACTTCTGTTTATTGTTCCTAACATTTTGCCAAAAGGCAGGGCTAACGCATGGCGCTCACCACAGGAAAACCTGGAGTTACAAAGAGTGAGTTGTGTCAGTTAAGTGTTGTCAAGTGTTTTGTGTGATAAAGAGAGATTGTGTTCATGGACAGAATGCTAGCAGTCTACATGTGGGTGATGAAGAAAGTAAAGACAGCTTCATGGATCATAGAAGTGCAGCTTGACAACCCCTTAAGTGCTCGCTTACTGCACAGCCATTACTATCCCTCCTGTTACCCTGGCAGATAGTACCGGCAATATATCTCCCTGGTTGATGGCTGCCTACCAACCACTACTTCTTCACCCATTTATTTATGAGTTAAGATTCCCTTCCCAGTTTTAAGGCTGGGGCCTGAATTGGAGATAAGGGAAGGGTGTACATTGGTACTAAAAGCCTCCACAGCACATACAATGCTCAGTTCCTCTCCACACCTCCAGGCATGAGAGAGGGAGATATTACAGTTTAGGTAGATGTTGATGGCATAGCCAAAATTTCCTTGCTTCTGCATATACATATTTAGTTTCTGCTCCTGGATCCTTTCTAGCTTTATGAGGCTCCTGCAGCACTCAGGGAGCTGACCATATCCATTGGTGAGAATCTCAGGTTATAAAGTGTTGTGATTGTGTGGGTTTGCATTCAGACTACAGAGCATTTGAATAGTGAGTGCTCATTGTTTTCTTTATGTTGTTGCATTGTGGGTATGAAGGATCTTGGGATATGCTGAAACAGTGTTTTTTGTGTTGTATTGATGGATGATATCTAGAGTGTACAAGGGAGAGTGTGAATCATGTTTGACTGGGGGGTGTGGTGTCTGATGGGATGGGGTTGAGTTGGTAAGTTGGTTGTTTAATGCTTGTTAGGTTAGTTTGGTGTGTATATGCTTTGTCAGTGTTACATTTGTTTAGGGAAGGGGGATCTGTGAGTAGAGATTACTGAAGTGTGAGGCAGAAGTGAGCTTTTTATTTCTGCTTGGGGGTTAGCGGTTAGTTATAAAGCACTCTGGCTGGGAGGGGTTTAGGGCTGTTGCTGAGAATTGATTGCAAAGCATGTTAAGGTTGGATTGTATTGGGTGGATTTTTTTTTTCATTGTGAGGGTATTGTTTGTTTTTGATTTGCTTGGCAGCAAATACTTAATGTGATTGCACTATTTTGTGTGGTTTGCAGCTATGTTATATTTGCTTTAGAGAGGGTGGAAGATCAGACAGGTGAGGCATTGTTAATAGTGGCCCGGATGAGCTGTTTTTAGGTATGTTGAGCAATCCTTTTTTCATGTCTAAATCTGATGCCAGTCAGTGTTCTGAAGGCATTATATTTGTGTGTTGCTTTTGTATTAATGTTATTGATATAGGGAGTGAATATCATTTGTCATATGCAATGCCTAGAATGGTTGATGTTTTGTTCATTGGGAGAGACTGTCCTTTCAAGGTGACTGGAAGTTGTGAGCTGGAATCATGTCTGTCAAGGGTTAACAGAGTGATTGAAGTCTTCTATGGAAATGCAGACATTCTGTTCATGGTGAGCCTTTGTTCCAAGTATGTAATGTTATGCTGATGATGTATGTCAGAGTTTTCTGATGTGATTATGATGTCATTTGCTTAAGAATGAACCTTCATGTTGTGATTTGTTAGAGGTATTGGGAGGTCATATAGGAAGAGATTGAAATGTTGGAGAAAGAACTGCTCCATGAGGAGCTCCCTTGAGGTGTTTAAGTATTTTAGAGGTGAAGCCGTTGTGAGTGACTTTGGCACAGCAACTACCTATGAAATTGGCTAACCACTTTCTGTTATAATGGTGAAGGATACTCTTTTCTTGTATGTGTTAGAGGAGAGTGACAAATGCTATGTTGATGTCTGTTACCAGTTGAATGCAAAGGTCGTGGAGGTGAGAGAAGCAGGTATGTAGTCTGCTGGGGTTAGGGAAACCTGGTAGGTGGGTCATTTGTTTGCTAATGAGCACTATCGGCAGATTCGAGTGAGAAAGTGCAGGAGCTGGTGTCTGAGTTTGGGAGAGTGTGTGAAAGGAGAAAACTTAGAGTGAATATAAATAAAGGCTAGGTTATTAGATTTAGAAGTGAAAAGAAACAAGTTATTTGGAGTGTGAGTTTGAATAGAGAGAACTTGAAGAAATGAAGTATTTTTGGTACCTGAGATTGGACATGGCAACAAATGGAACCATGGTAGCTGAAACAAGCCATATGGTGGGTGAGTAGGCAAAGGTCTTGAATGCATTGAGGTATATGTGGAAAGAGAGGTCATTGTCTTTAAAGGCAAAGATTGGTATAATAGTCCCATCAGTGCTGTATGGATATGAGACATATGCCATAGACAATATTGTAAAGGATGGGGTGAATGTGATGGAAATGAAATGTTTGGGAACAAGATTTGGTGTAAGGAGGGTTGATTGAGTAAGAAATGACAGAGTAAGAGAGAGGTGTGATAGTAAGAGAAGTTTGTATGAGAGAGCTGAAGAGGGTATGCTGTAATGGTTTAGACATATGAAGCAGATGAGTGAGGAGAGGATGATTAAGAGAGTGTACTTGTCAGAAGCAAAGGGAACAAGGAAAAGGAGGAATCAAGGGGGAGGTGGAAAGATGGAGTGAAAGATCCTATGGAGGTTTGAGACTTGAACATACAGGAGGGTGCAAGGCAAGCAAGAGCCAAGTGATTTAGCGAATAGGAGTGATATGGTTTGCAATGGACGATATGCTGTCAATGGGCTGAATCTATTTGGACATAAGAAGGTTTCAAGAGAAACCACAGAATGGTTTGTGGGGCCTAATTGTAGATAGAAGGCTCTGATTTTGCTGCATTATGAATAAAACCTTGAGAGTGAATGTGATGGAATGAGGTCATTTCTTCATCTTTTACTAGCACAACCTCACTATCATGAGAAATATTGAACATTTATGAAAAAGATATGAATTATCACAGTACCCTGACACCACAAACACGCAGCACTACATTACACAATTAGAACAATGGCTCGTCAAAAGCAGAAAATCTGTAGTTCCAGAGAAGTCTTCAGTCACTTTTAAGCCCAGACAAATATGAACCCAGCTCACACCATTCAGTCACCTTTAATGGACAGTTGTTGTCACTGAAGAAAACATCAAACATTGCAGGCATCACATACTACATGCACATGATGTTCACTCCCAACATCATTGACATCAGCACAAAAGCAACACGCTAACTAAATGCCTTAAGAACACTAACTGGCACCAAATTTGAACAAAAGAATCCTTCACTCTACAAACAGTTCATCTGTTCCACTTTAAAGTATGCCTCAAATGCCAGGTGTTTCACCCTCTGAAATGCAAATAAAACAGAGCTGCAAACCACACAAAATAGTGCACTCAGAACAAACAGGGGTTTGTCTAGAAAACACAAACATGCAGCTCCTCCTCAGTGAAACAAAGATCCTCCCACTGCATTCCTATCTCAACATGCTCAGCACTCCATTCTGTGTAACAGCACTAGACCACTTCCATCTGAACTTTTTTTTTTTTTTATTGCTGACACCAACTTCCCATTAAGAATAAGATGCTTACCCATGCCTTATCCTTCAGTAACATCTACTCTTGACATATTACCAACCAACCAACCCCCCAAAAATAAAAAAGAATTCCAGTTCAATAGAACTCCAACAAAACGCATTCACACCAAACCAACTCAGCAAGGACTGAACAACTGACCTCAAATTTAGTCTTAAACTCCAGCCCACCAAAAATACACCCATCAAAAACCACACTCCCAGAAAAAGCATGAGTCACATTCTACCATCTGTGCTCTGGGCATCACCCAGCCTTGTAACGCTGCAAATACTGTTTCAGCACATTACAAGGCCTTTGATACCCATGATGCATTTACCATAAAGAAAGCACTTACTTCTCAATTGCCCTGCATTCTCAGCACATAGTTGCACCCATATCACAACTCTTGTGACCTGTGGTCCCAACCACTGGATGTGGTCATCTTCTAAGTGCTGCAGGAGCCTCACAAAAATAGAAGGGTCTCCTAGGGCAAGAAGTAAGTTAGTAAGTAGCATATAACCATATTATATGGCATATGAGATCATCTGGTGTATTAGACACACCCCTAAATTGGAAGAGAATATTTTAGAAGAAAAAAATTGACCCTATATAAGGGTCTAATATTTCTTAAGTTAACATGTATGGATCAGAAAGCATTATTTCTTTATCATTGTAAGAAATATGTGGTAGTAAGGTGGGTATGTATAAGAGAGCCAAAGAGGGTTTGCTGAAATGGTTTGGACCTATGTAGAGCGTGAGTGAGGAAAGGACGACTAAGAGGGTATACATGTCAGAAGTGGAGGGAACAAGGAAAAGGGGGTACCAAGGAAATAGTGGAAAGATCCTATGAAAGATGCTTTGAAGGCATGGGACCTGAACAAGCTGGAGGGTGCAAGGCATGCAAGGAAAAGAGAGAATGGGAGCAATATGTTTTACAGGGGATGATATGCTTTCTGTGGGCTGAACCAGGGCATATGAGGCAGTCAGGGGAAAACATGGAAAAGTGTGTGACTCCTGGTTGTGAGTAGGGGGCTTTGGTTTAAGTGCATCAAAAATGAGAGCTAGAGAGAGGATGTAAGAGAATGAGGCATTTCTTCATCTGTTCTTGGCACTGCCTCAATGATGCAGGAAATGGCAAACGTGTATAAAGATGTAAATGTATGTATGATGTCCATATAGATGTTACTCATTGAGTTTATGTACATATTGTACTGATAAAAATAAAAGATAATAAAAGATCTATCAAATATAGAAGGTAGAAAAAATCATGATAAAACGAGCCTGGCAGCAACACTTCACTTATTTATTATATTGATCGCACAACTTTTTGAGGACTTTGCATGCCTGAATTTACTTTTGTATTGTTAACCTCTCATTATGTAAGGATAAGAATGCTACTATAAAGGATAAGAATGCTACTATACAACTTGAAAAAAAGAAGTTTTGCACTGGAGTGAACAGAAAACTCTGTTAAGAGGTTGCAGGTTATAATATATCAAAGAAAATTTTAGTGTAAGAAAAAGTGTTTTTAGAAGATGGATGACACCAAAAGAATTATATTCTTGCCTGTTCCTTACCTCCTACAATTGATTTTGAGATCTGAGATATGAATTTTTCAGTTGAAGCTATCATATGGCTCAAAGTAGAAGTTTGAAAATATTTTTAGATCAGTAGCAGTCAGAATTTGATTTGTTCCTATAAGAATATGAACCTTATCATCTCATCATGGACAAGAATGTCTTGTAAGAGATGATAAATTCATAACTGCTAGCTGTTCTGGATTTTATGAGAATCTTGTGGTAGTTTAATTCAGTGTTGAACTTCTCTTTTGCTGTATGAAATATTGTAATTCCCTGCAGCCATTTTGATACCTAATCAGATGGCCAGTGAATTTCATATTTGTTTCGCATGATTCACATAACAAATACATCTGTATAACAAGGAGCAACCAAAGCCTGACTGTGTAATTTAGAGTAACATGATATATAGCTAACCAGCTGGATTTAGTTACCCATGAAATTGCTATTGTGGGGGAAGTAAAAGTTTTTCCTTGTCTCCTAATGGTAGATGATTTTCTTGGCTTTATTCATCCCTATTTACCTCAGGTGATTTGCTACGTATTTGCAAACTTCGTATTACTCCTTACATTTTTTTTTTTTTTTTTTTTTGCCTCGTCGCTGTCTCCCGCGTTTGCGAGGTAGCGCAAGGAAACAGACGAAAGAAATGGCCCAACCCACCCCCATACACATGTATATACATACGTCCACACACGCAAATATACATACCTACACAGCTTCCCATGGTTTACCCCAGACGCTTCACATGCCTTGATTCAATCCACTGACAGCACGTCAACCCCGGTATACCACATCACTCCAATTCACTCTATTCCTTGCCCTCCTTTCACCCTCCTGCATGTTCAGGCCCCAATCACACAAAATCTTTTTCACTCCATCTTTCCACCTCCAATTTGGTCTCCCTCTTCTCCTCGTTCCCTCCACCTCCGACACATATATTCTCTTGGTCAATCTTTCCTCACTCATTCTCTCCATGTGCCTAAACCATTTCAAAACACCCTCTTCTGCTCTCTCAACCACGCTCTTTTTATTTCCACACATCTCTCTTACCCTTACGTTACTTACTCGATCAAACCACCTCACACCACACATTGTCCTCAAACATCTCATTTCCAGCACATCCATCCTCCTGCGCACAACTCTATCCATAGCCCACGCCTCGCAACCATACAACATTGATGGAACCACTATTCCTTCAAACATACCCATTTTTGCTTTCCGAGATAATGTTCTCGACTTCCACACATTCTTCAAGGCTCCCAGAATTTTCGCCCCCTGCCCCACCCTATGATCCACTTCCGCTTCCATGGTTCCATCCGCTGCCAGATCCACTCCCAGATATCTAAAACACTTCACTTCCTCCAGTTTTTCTCCATTCAAACTCACCTCCCAATTGACTTGACCCTCAACCCTACTGTACCTAATAACCTTGCTCTTATTCACATTTACTCTTAACTTTCTTCTTTCACACACTTTACCAAACTCAGTCACCAGCTTCTGCAGTTTCTCACATGAATCAGCCACCAGCGCTGTATCATCAGCGAACAACAACTGACTCACTTCCCAAGCTCTCTCATCCCCAACAGACTTCATACTTGCCCCTCTTTCCAAAACTCTTGCATTCACCTCCCTAACCACCCCATCCATAAACAAATTAAACAACCATGGAGACATCACACACCCCTGCCGCAAACCTACATTCACTGAGAACCAATCACTTTCCTCTCTTCCTACACGTACACATGCCTTACATCCTCGATAAAAACTTTTCACTGCTTCTAACAACTTGCCTCCCACATCATATATTCTTAATACCTTCCACAGAGCATCTCTATCAACTCTATCATATGCCTTCTCCAGATCCATAAATGCTACATACAAATCCATTTGCTTTTCTAAGTATTTCTCACATACATTCTTCAAAGCAAACACCTGATCCACACATCCTCTACCACTTCTGAAACCACACTGCTCTTCCCCAATCTGATGCTCTGTACATGCCCTCACCCTCTCAATCAATATCCTCCCATATAATTTACCAGGAATACTCAACAAACTTATACCTCTGAAATTTGAGCACTCACTCTTATCCCCTTTGCCTTTGTACAATGGCACTATGCACGCATTCCGCCGATCCTCAAGCACCTCACCATGAATCATATATATATTTTCTTTTCTTTTTTTATTTTTTGTTCTTTGTCGCTGTCTCCCGCGTTTGCGAGGTAGCGCAAGGAAACAGACGAAAGAAATGGCCCAACCCACCCCCATACACATGTATATACATATGTCCACACATGCAAATATACATACCTACACAGCTTTCCATGGTTTACCCAGACGCTTCACATGCCCTGATTCAATCCACTGACAGCACGTCAACCCCGGTATACCACATCGATCCAATTCACTCTATTCCTTGCCCTCCTTTCACCCTCCTGCATGTTCAGGCCCCGATCACACAAAATCTTTTTCACTCCATCTTTCCACCTCCAATTTGGTCTCCCACTTCTCCTCGTTCCCTCCACCTCCGACACATATATCCTCTTGGTCAATCTTTCCTCACTCATTCTCTCCATGTGCCCAAACCATTTCAAAACACCCTCTTCTGCTCTCTCAACCATGCCCTTTTTATTTCCACACATCTCTCTTACCCTTACGTTACTTACTCGATCAAACCACCTCACACCACACATTGTCCTCAAACATCTCATTTCCAGCACATCCATCCTCCTGCGCACAACTCTATCCATAGCCCACGCCTCGCAACCATACAACATTGTTGGAACCACTATTCCTTCAAACATACCCATTTTTGCTTTCCGAGATAATGTTCTCGACTTCCACACATTCTTCAAGGCTCCCAGGATTTTTGCCCCCTCCCCCACCCTATGATCCACTTCCGCTTCCATGGTTCCATCCGCTGCCAGATCCACTCCCAGATATCTAAAATACTTTACTTCCTCCAGTTTTCCTCCATTCAAACTTACCTCCCAATTACTTGACCCTCAACCCTACTGTACCTAATATATTACCTTGCTCTTCACATTTACTCTCAACTTTCTTCTTTCACACACTTTACCGAACTCAGTCACCAGCTTCTGCAGTTTCTCACCTGAATCAGCCACCAGCGCTGTATCATCAGCGAACAACACCTGACTCACTTCCCAAGCTCTCTCATCTACAACAGACTGCATACTTACCCCTCTTTCCAAAACTCTTGCATTCACCTCCCTAACAACCCCATCCATAAACAAATGAAACAACCATGGAGACATCACACACCCCTGCCACAAACCTACATTCACTGAGAGCCAATCACTTTCCTCTCTTCCTACACGTACACATGCCTTACATCCTCGATAAAAACCAATCACTGCTTCTAACAACTTGCCTCCCACACCATATATTCTTAATACCTTCCACAGAGCATCTCTATCAACTCTTATCATATGCCTTCTTCAGATCCATAAATGCTACATACAAATCCATTTGCTTTTCTAAGTATTTCTCACATACATTCTTCAAAGCAAACACCTGATCCACACATCCTTTACCACTTCTGAAACCACACTGCTCTTCCCCAATCTGATGCTCTGTACATGCCTTCACCCTCTCAATCAATACCCTCCCATATAATTTCCCAGGAATACTCAACAAACTTATACCTCTGTAATTTGAGCACTCGCTTTTATCTCCTTTGCCTTTGTACAATGGCACTATGCAAGCATTCCGCCAATCGTCAGGCACCTCACCATGAATCATACATGCATTAAGTAACCTTACCAACCAGTCAACAATACAATACTTTTTATGTGTGAATTAGTTGTGGACATGACTATCTATCAAAGTGTATGTGTGCTGCTGTATAATGATGGTTGCAAAATGCATGAATGATTCAGATGATTAATTTACATAGTTTTCTTATGTTATTAAACTATATTTAGCTTGGTAGGATTTCAGGAATTTTATACATTTCTGGTGTTGCACTTGCATTTCTGTTACCTTTTGAACATACAGAGCACCTACACTTTGTCCCCACTTAACACTGGGAGATACTTTCCTGGAAAATGCAAGCTAGGAGAATCAGGAGATAGTGGATCCCATTTTACTTTAAAATTCAATGGGATATAGGGTTTACATTATAGGGATGGATTTTTCAACCTAATTTTCTAACAAAGATATAAGTAAAATGCAAAGAAAACATGTAGTAGGTGTTTCCAGACTTACTGCTCGAGGTTACAGTGTAAGTGAAAAGTCACCTTTAGTGAGGCAGTGTCACTGGGAATACTGTCTTACTAAAGATCTTCACACTCCAGAGGAGTCTGCATTTCCCTAGTACAGGAAGTAGTGCAGCCTTGGGCTGCAAGAACCTTTTGAAAGAGGCCTTTTGTAACACCAGGATCCTTTCCTAGAAATTCAACCTGTGGTGATTATAATCAACTCAAAAAATAATGCAGTAAAGCATAGATGCATCTTTAATCTAGGAATGTGAATAAGAAATACATCTTCAAAGAGTAAGGTCATCAATTGGAACTTTAGTGAAAAGTGAGGAAACATCAAAGCTAACTAGTTTGAAATCAAAATTAACATTGATATTGTTTAGCTTGTTGACTAAAGCTACATTGTTCATGATATTAGAATTTGATACCTTACCAACTAAAGGGCTTGATAAAGAAACTAACCATTTTGATATTTTTGCAGTAAGAGTATGTTAAACTAAGTACAGGCAAGTCTTGTCTATTCTGATTCTGCTCAGTCTGGACATTCTGCATTCCATATTCTCCTTGGCTTCATTTATGGTGTGAATGACCTTCATTGCATCAAAACGTGTAACTTTATTGGCACCCTACCCCTCTTTATTGGCATTCTCAGGAACTGTTCTAACTAATTTAGTGGCCAAGCCAAGAGCTCTGGCAGTTTCAGCACCACACTAACCAAAATCAGAACCCTGTAAGACATGCAACTTTACTTCCAAGCTAATGATGTTCATGCACGAGCATCTTGCTCATTCAAGTGTTTTCCAGTCATAGTTATAGGGGTTTTGAGGAGGTCATACTGAAACGTTATTTTCATCTGTGTCTACATTATGTATTTTTTCATGAATGTATAGGTGAATCACCAGATGGTGGAGCACAAGATAGTGGTGACAAGGTGTAGTTGTAATACTGATTTGTAACGTGTCATTACGGTTGAGCTGTTCAAGAGATTATCAAGCAATGTCTGTTTTTAGCCTGAATAAGTTAATTAAGGTAACTAAAGAGAAAGAACATAATAGTGTGAGTGATGTTATGCAGCAATCTATTCCTCATCATTATTAGAATATCGATATGATTTTCATATTTAGGCTGTAGATCATATAAAGAGCTTTTACTTTTCACTGATAGTAGATTTTGTGTTAACATCAAAGGTTCATTTTGTGTTAACATCAAAGGCTGCCTAGTTCCCATTTTATGTTTTACTTATCTTTGGATGGCAAGCTAAAGACTATAAATTGAATGCTTTTATGGAGCTGGTACCAGGTTAGACCAGATTGGTACAGGTTGTGCCTCTTTAATCTGGCAACCTTGGGACCTGGCTGTTGCCAGACCACAGAAAATGCTGGAAAACAAAAATTGACCCTTAAGTCATGCACTGTTGATGATCCGATCTCAGAGTACTCGCGCAGTCTTTGCAGAAGCTCCTTTATGTAATTTTTCAGTAACTCCACCTTTTCAAACATAGATATTTATTTATGCTTAAACATGTTAGCACTAGCACCATCTTCTTCACCTCTTAGTCTCTTGGATGACATCCTGAAGGGCTAAGATACAGCTGAATATATGAAATTAACCGGGATGTTGATTAGTTCGGCTGCAGTGTTAACAGATTTTGGTG
Organism: Panulirus ornatus; assembly: GCF_036320965.1. NCBI lineage: Eukaryota > Metazoa > Arthropoda > Malacostraca > Decapoda > Palinuridae > Panulirus > Panulirus ornatus. Next base: position 22,858,291 of record NC_092281.1, on the reverse strand, counting down.
CCTAAGCACTGCTAACAACACCACCCAAGTGGCAGATCCACAGACTTAACTAATGGTGGCAGATTCAAAACGTACTAGACCACAGAGTACTGGATTAGATTAATGAGCTACCACTACCATGGTTGAATGGACAGGATAGCAAAGATGGAGGAGGCCAGTGCTTCCCAACCAGAAACACTTGAGCTTTGGAAAAATCCTAAACTTGACGTCCATAGAGATTACCTTGTAGAATATCTCATGCTCACAAGACATTACTTTGGAGAGAAAAGCTCTTTAAGTTCCTAAAGCCTAAATCATATTTTGTTTTATTTTGGAAATATTTGAAAAAGAACATGGCTCATTTTGGCAAGCAGAGGGCTTTTGAGTTGCCTTCAGATGAAAGTAGGTGCATGACCTCCCACACAGCATTATTGATAAAATCATTAAGCAGCCACAGGAATAAATGCCTCTTACTTATCTCACCTTTATCTCAGTCCACTGCCATCCACTGCCTGATGTTTCTATAGCCTGCGGTATTGTGCAGTAATAAAATCAGGATAATTCTGAAGGGCTTTAGACTAACATTATTGTATTTGATGTTCAATGTTGAACACCTGATGAATTTAATGAGCAAGGGCAATGTGTGCTGTACAGAAGGTCCCTGATTTATGAACATGTTATGTTCTTGGACCTAGTTCATAAGTTGGAAAGTATAAAGAAATGCTTAAAATCAGATTAAATACCTACACCTGATTGTATTAACATATTAGATATCATATTTCAAAGTAAGTATTTATATTTGATAGAACATTAAGCAAGATTCAGTGAAAAAAAATACAGTTCCATGGTTTGTAATTATCTCAGATTAGTAATTAAATCTTGTTTTTTTAGAGCTTGTTTTTAAGTACAGATGTTCTTTGGTCAGACATTCGTAAGTTGGGTACCACCTGTATTAGTTTTTGAGAGAAAAGCTCTATCCTTTTTCATATAAAATTTTAATGTCTGTAAGTGTCTTGATTAGATGCACTTTTACTTCTAATGTCTGGAACGTAGACCAGATACAGAGAAGGGAAACAAAAATGTAACACCATCAACTTTAGTTCACTGAGACTGTGCATGATTATTTGCAGGTCTTTGGCCCGTGATTGATCTGTATGGGCAGTGTGCTCAAGTGACAATTGTGCACAACCCTATCAGACACGACCAGTCTCTCATCTCTGTGTCACAGTACTTAGACATGTCACATCTGTCTTTGCCAGCAGCAGGTCAAGGCAGTGTTGGCTCAGAGGTAAGAATTTCAATAATAATTTTGTTATTTTCACTTATATATCTCTGCCTAATGTACTTCTTCCAATTTTACAGTGGGTAAATATAAAAATATGAAAATATAAAATATATATATATATTTTTTTTTTTTTTTTTTTTTTTTTTTGCCGCTGTTTCCCGCGTTTGCAAGGTAGCGCAAGGAAACAGACGAAAGAAATGGCCCAACCCACCCCCATACACATGTATATACATATGTCCACACACGCAAATATACATACCTACACAGCTTTCCATGGTTTACCCCAGACGCTTCACATGCCTTGATTCAATCCACTGACAGCACGTCAACCCCGGTATACCACATCGCTCCAATTCACTCTATTCCTTGCCCTCCTTTCACCCTCCTGCATGTTCAGGCCCCGATCACACAAAATCTTTTTCACTCCATCTTTCCACCTCCAATTTGGTCTCCCTCTTCTCCTCGTTCCCTCCACCTCCGACACATATATTCTCTTGGTCAATCTTTCCTCACTCATTCTCTCCATGTGCCCAAACCATTTCAAAACACCCTCTTCTGCTCTCTCAACCACACTCTTTTTATTTCCACACATCTCTGTTACCCTTACGTTACTTACTCGATCAAACCACCTCACACCACACATTGTCCTTAAACATCTCATTTCCAGCACATCCATCCTCCTGTGCACAACTCTATCCATAGCCCACACCTCGCAACCATACAACATTGTTGGAACCACTATTCCTTCAAACATACCCATTTTTGCTTTCCGAGATAATGTTCTCGACTTCCACACATTCTTCAAGGCTCCCAGAATTTTCGCCCCCTCCCCCACCCTATGATCCACTTCCGCTTCCATGGTTCCATCCGCTGCCAGATCCACTCCCAGATATCTAAAACACTTCACTTCCTCCACTTTTTCTCCATTCAAACTCACCTCCCAATTGACTTGACCCTCAACCCTACTGTACCTAATAACCTTGCTCTTATTCACATTTACTCTTAACTTTCTTCTTTCACACACTTTACCAAACTCAGTCACCAGCTTCTGCAGTTTCTCACATGAATCAGCCACCAGCGCTGTATCATCAGCGAACAACAACTGACTCACTTCCCAAGCTCTCTCATCCCCAACAGACTTCATACTTGCCCCTCTTTCCAAAACTCTTGCATTCACCTCCCTAACAACCCCATCCATAAACAAATTAAACAACCATGGAGACATCACACACCCCTGCCGCAAACGTACATTCACTGAGAACCAATCACTTTCCTCTCTTCCTACACGTACACATGCCTTACATCCTCGATAAAAACTTTTCACTGCTTCTAACAACTTGCCTCCCACACCATATATTCTTAATACCTTCCACAGAGCATCTCTATCAACTCTATCATATGCCTTCTCCAGATCCATAAATGCTACATACAAATCCATTTGCTTTTCTAAGTATTTCTCACATACATTCTTCAAAGCAAACACCTGATCCACACATCCTCTACCACTTCTGAAACCACACTGCTCTTCCCCAATCTGATGCTCTGTACATGCCTTCACCCTCTCAATCAATACCCTCCCATATAATTTACCAGGAATACTCAACAAACTTATACCTCTGTAATTTGAGCACTCACTCTTATCCCCTTTGCCTTTGTACAATGGCACTATTCACGCATTCCACCAATCCTCAGGCACCTCACCATGAGTCATACATACATTAAATAACCTTACCAACCAGTCAACAATACAGTCACCCCATTTTTTAATAAATTCCACTGCAATACCATCCAAACCTGCTGCCTTGCCGGCTTTCATCTTCCGCAAAGCTTTTACTACCTCTTCTCTGTTTACCAAATCATTTTCCCTAACCCTCTCACTTTGCACACCACCTCGACCAAAACACCCTATATCTGCCACTCTATCATCAAACACATTCAACAAACCTTCAAAATACTCACTCCATCTCCTTCTCACATCACCACTACTTGTTATCACCTCCCCATTTGCGCCCTTCACTGAAGTTCCCATTTGCTCCCTTGTCTTACGCACTTTATTTACCTCCTTCCAGAACATCTTTTTATTCTCCTTAAAATTTAATGATACTCTCTCACCCCAACTCTCATTTGCCCTTTTTTTCACCTCTTGCACCTTTCTCTTGACCTCCTGTCTCTTTCTTTTATACATCTCCCACTCAATTGCATTTTTTCCCTGCAAAAATTGTCCAAATGCCTCTCTCTTCTCTTTCACTAATACTCTTACTTCTTCATCCCACCACTCACTACCCTTTCTAATCAACCCACCTCCCACTCTTCTCATGCCACAAGCATCTTTTGCGCAATCCATCACTGATTCCCTAAATACATCCCATTCCTCCCCCACTCCCCTTACTTCCATTGTTCTCACCTTTTTCCATTCTGTACTCAGTCTCTCCTGGTACTTCCTCACACAAGTCTCCTTCCCAAGCTCACTTACTCTCACCACCCTCTTCACCTCGCATGTCGTAGAAAGCGACTAGAGGGGACGGGAGCGGGGGGCCAGAAATCCTCCCCTCCTTGTATTTTTTTAACTTTCTAAAATGGGAAACAGAGGAAGGAGTCACACGGGGAGTGCTCATCCTCCTCGAAGGCTCAGATTGGGGTGCCTAAATGTGTGTGGATGTAACCAAGATGTGAAAAAAGGAGAGATAGGTAGTATGTTTGAGGAAAGGAACCTAGATGTTTTGGCTCTGAGTGAAACGAAGCTCAAGGGTAAAGGGGATGAGTGGTTTGAGAATGTCTTGGGAGTAAAGTCAGGGGTTAGTGAGAGGACAAGAGCAAGGGAAGGAGTAGCAGTACTCCTGAAACAGGAGTTGTGGGAGTATGTGATAGAATGTAAGAAAGTAAATTCTCGATTAATATGGGTAAAACTGAAAGTTGATGGAGAGAGATGGGTGATTATTGGTGCATATGCACCTGGGCATGAGAAGAAAGATCATGAGAGGCAAGTGTTTTGGGAGCAGCTGAATGAGTGTGTTAGTAGTTTTGATGCACGAGACCGGGTTATAGTGAATGGTGATTTGAATGCAAAGGTGAGTAATGTGGCAGTTGAGGGAATAATTGGTATACATGGGGTGTTCAGTGTTGTAAATGGAAATGGTGAAGAGCTTGTAGATTTATGTGCTGAAAAAGGACTGATGATTGGGAATACCTGGTTTAAAAAGCGAGATATACATAAGTATACTTATGTAAGTAGGAGAGATGGCCAGAGAGTGTTATTGGATTACGCGTTAATTGACAGGCACGCGAAAGAGAGACTTTTGGATGTTAATGTGCTGAGAGGTGCAACTGGAGGGATGTCTGATCATTATCTTGTGGAGGCTAAGGTGAAGATTTGTATATATATTTCTTTTTTTTTCACTGCTTCTAACAACTTTTATCGAGGATGTAAGGCATGTGTACGTGTAGGAAGAGAGGAAAGTGATTGGTTCTCAGTGAATGTAGGTTTGCGGCAGGGGTGTGTGATGTCTCCATGGTTGTTTAATTTGTTTATGGATGGGGTTGTTAGGGAGGTGAATGCAAGAGTTTTGGAAAGAGGGGCAAGTATGAAGTCTGTTGGGGATGAGAGAGCTTGGGAAGTGAGTCAGTTGTTGTTCGCTGATGATACAGCGCTGGTGGCTGATTCATGTGAGAAACTGCAGAAGCTGGTGACTGAGTTTGGTAAAGTGTGTGAAAGAAGAAAGTTAAGAGTAAATGAATAAGAGCAAGGTTATTAGGTACAGTAGGGTTGAGGGTCAAGTCAATTGGGAGGTGAGTTTGAATGGAGAAAAACTGGAGGAAGTGAAGTGTTTTAGATATCTGGGAGTGGATCTGGCAGCGAATGGAACCATGGAAGCGGAAGTGGATCATAGGGTGGGGGAGGGGGCGAAAATTCTGGGAGCCTTGAAGAATGTGTGGAAGTCGAGAACATTATCTCGGAAAGCAAAAATGGGTATGTTTGAAGGAATAGTGGTTCCAACAATGTTGTATGGTTGCGAGGCGTGGGCTATGGATAGAGTTGTGCGCAGGAGGATGGATGTGCTGGAAATGAGATGTTTGAGGACAATGTGTGGTGTGAGGTGGTTTGATCGAGTAAGTAACGTAAGGGTAAGAGAGATGTGTGGAAATAAAAAGAGCGTGGTTGAGAGAGCAGAAGAGGGTGTTTTGAAATGGTTTGGGCACATGGAGAGAATGAGTGAGGAAAGATTGACCAAGAGGATATATGTGTCGGAGGTGGAGGGAACAAGGGGAAGAGGGAGACCAAATTGGAGGTGGAAAGATGGAGTGAAGAAGATTTTGTGTGATCGGGGCCTGAACATGCAGGAGGGTGAAAGGAGGGCAAGGAATAGAGTGAATTGGAGCGATGTGGTATACCGGGGTTGACGTGCTGTCAGTGGATTGAATCAAGGCATGTGAAGCGTCTGGGGTAAACCATGGAAAGCTGTGTAGGTATGTATATTTGCGTGTGTGGACGTATGTATATACATGTGTATGGGGGTGGGTTGGGCCATTTCTTTCATCTGTTTCCTTGCGCTACCTCGCAAACGCGGGAGACAGCGACAAAGCAAAAAAAAAAAAAAAATTATTATTATTATTGTTATTATTATTATTATTATTATTATTATTATTATTATTATTACTAATCTTAATCATTGTTTCCCGCATCAGCGAGGTAGCGTCAGGAAACAGACGAAGAATAGCCCAGCTACTCATATACACACATATATACATACACGCCCACATACGCACATATACATGCTTATTCACACACATACACAGACATGAATATGTATACATGTACATATTCATGCTTGCCTTCATCTGTTTCTTTCGCTACCCTGCCTCACAGAAAACAGCACCACTACCCCCTGCTTAGGCGAGGTAGCACCAGGAAACAGACAAAACGGCCAAACATGTTCACACAGTCTCTAGCTGTCATGTGTAGTGCACCGAAACCATATCTCCCTATCCACACCCGGGCCCCACAAACCTTTCCATGGTTTACCCCAGACACTTCACATGCCCTGGCTCTGTCCATTGACAGCACGTCGACCCTGGTATATCACATTGTTCCAATTCACTCTATTCCTTGCATGCGTCTCACCCTCCTGTATGTTCAGGCCCCAATCAGTCAAAATCTTTTTGACTCCATCCTTCCACCTCCAATTTGGTCTCCCGCTTCTCCTTGTTCCCTCCCCCACTGACACACATATCCTCTTTGTCAGTCTTACCTCACTCATTTTCTCCATATGTCCAAACCATTTCAACACACCCTCTTCTGCTTTCTCAACCACACTCATTTTTATTTCCACACATCTCTCTTACCCTTTCATTGCTTACTTGATCAAACCATCTCACACCACATACTGCCATCAAACATTTAATTTCCAACACATCCACACTCCGCTGCACTACCCTATCTATAGCCCATGCCTCGCAACCATATAACATTTTTGGACCTACTATTCCTTCAATTGTACCCATATATATGTAGATATGATGATCACACTTGTCCGTGATGATAGTATGAAGGTGAAATCGCACTTCAGTAGGTGTTCATTCAATTATATTTAACATGTAATTTTTCTATACATGTGACAAATAAGAATAAGTCTAAACATTTAGCGTTCCCTGTTCTCCCAAAGCTGATTTAAGGCATGTTCTAAAAAACAGTTCTTGTAATGTTGCTTTCCAGTACAATAACACCATCAGCAAGACCTTAGTAAATAATAGGCCAAATTGTGCAACAATTGGGAGTGTTTATGCTGTTAAATGTTAAATGTGAATATATTTATGTATGCTTGATTGGTAAGACTGTAATGGACTCGTGTTATTGGCATCAACAATCAGTATGGAGGGATGACCACAAAAATGCTATAGCTAAACATTGTCATTGTCCTGTTATTTTATACCTCTCTGCTAATTATGCTATGCAAAATGTCATTGAATCTGTTGTAATTGCTAATACTGAGAACTTTAATTTGTCCCCAGGCAGTTTTAAAGCCCATCCTTGCCTTAACCAAATCATTGTGCGTGAATTAACAGAACACGAAAACTTGAAAAAGAGTTGCTCATGACACACCCAACTGCCCTGGTCAACCCTTGCCACCTGACCCTCCATAATCACTCTCCTTTATAAGGGTTACAACCAGACATAGCTGATAGTGTTAGGCCTAGATAGATTGGTGTTGTACAGCAGGAACCAAATGTGATGTTGGGATTTAAATAACTTTGTTAAGTACTGGCACCTGATGAGGAGGATTGTCACCACGAAACATGTCATGCCACATTTATAAAAGATTACGTGTTAAGTAAAGTTATATGAACTCATATTGAAGTGCAATTTCACCTTCATATATATCCCCGGGGATAGGAGAGAATGAATGCTTCCCACGTATTTCCCAAGTATCATAGAAGGCGACTAAACATACCCATTTTTGCAATCCAGAATAAAGTTCTCTCCTTCCACACATTCTTTTTCGCTCCCAGAACCTTCACCCCCTCCCCCACCCTATGACTTATTTCCACTTCCATGGTTCCATCCACTGCTAAGTCCACTCCCAGATATCTGAAACACTTTTCTCCTTTCTAACTTGCATCCCAATTATCTTGTCCCTTAACCCTACTGAACTTTGAACATTTACTCTCAACTTTTTCCTTTCACACACTTTTCCAAACTCAGTCACCATCCTCTGCATTTTCTCACACGAATCAGCCACTAAAGCTGTATCATCCGCGAACAACAACTGACTCGCTTCCCAGGCCCTCTCATCCACAACAGATTGCATACTCGCCCCTCTCTCCAAAACTCTTGCATTTACATCCTTAATAACCCCATTCATAAACAAATTAAACATCCTTGGGGACATTACACACCCCTGCTGCAAACTGACATTCACTGGGAACCAATCACTTTTCCTACTTGCTTTTATGCCGTACATCCTTCTTAAAACCTTTTCACTGCTTTTAGCAACTTCCCTCACCATATACTCTTAAAACCTTTCACAAAGCATCTCTTTCGGCCCTATCATATACCTTCTCCAGACCCATAAATGCTACATACAAATCTATCTGTTTTTCTAAGTATTTCTTATACTTTCTTCAAAGCAAACACCTGATCCACACATCCTCTACCACCTCTGAAACCACGTTGCTCTTCCCCCGTCTGATGCTCTGTACATGCGTTCACCCTCTCAGTCACTACCCTCCCTCATAATTTCCCAGGAATACTCAACAAACTTATGCCTCAGTAGTTTGAACACTCACCTTTATCCTCTTTGCCTTTGTACATTGGCACTATGCATGCATTCCGCCAATCCTCAGGCACTTCACCATGGTCCATACATACATTGAATATGGTGAATATCCTTACCAACTAAACGACAACATAGTCACCCCCTTTTTGAATAAATTCCACCACAGTACCATCCAAACCCATTGCCTTTCAGAATTTCATTTTCTGCAAAGCTGTATTGAAAGAGTTGAGTGGGCTTGGGTAATGGAAAGGGCCAGTTACTGTAATGTCTGAGCTTTTCTTTTCACTTATATCAGATATATACATTTATTGGGTAGTTGTGGGTGCAGGTATATGCCAAAGATGATCTTTGTATGTAATTTATGAATATATGTTGAATGTCCAGTTTTGAGGTAACTTTGTCTGCTTTGCTGTTGTGTCTTTACAGCTTGATTTGGTACAGATTTTAAGCAGTTAGGAACATCCAAAGCAGATAGACCATTAAAGCTTTTCCAGTACAACTGTGGTATTTTTAGATCCCTCCATTAAGAAGGTGAATGGAGAGAAAGAGAACCATGCTTACTTTTTTCCCTCTTTTATATGTCTTCAGTATATTCACAAATATCTTTTTAGATATGTTATACCTCTTGTTTGAACTGTTTTGTGCCTCTTGTAGTACATTCATTTTTTTTTTTTACCAGGTAATACATCGTTTCTCAAAGTGTTGCGGAGCAAATGTTATTTTGAGCAATAACAACACGACTGCCACACGCATCAGGCACTTCAGCCATGGCCTCGTTTTCACCTCACACCCTTTGGAGCCAGAGGAATTGTTTGAGGTAGGAAATTAAAATCAACAAGGTACTGCAAGTAGAAGGTTTCCGGTGTGAGTATCTATAGTTCAGAATCATCCAAAACCAAAAAGCAAATGCATTCAAAATTCCTGCCAAAATTTCACATGGGTTTCAGAAGTGTTAACTTGAATGTATGGTTTTCCATGCTTTTCTCTGTTATTTCTGTTTTTTTTTCCCTTAATCTGCCCTGATAATGTCATCCCGCAAGCATCTTAAGTTCCAGCTCTTCATCTTCTGAATAATAACTTTGCTTTACCTCAGCCATCATTACACTTGTTAGATGTGGAGACAAATATTAACTTTGGGGAAGAGCAGGATGAAGATTTTTTTTTTACCAGTTTTGTATAGTATTTATCAACATAAATGTGATATTGATGCATTACACATGACAGCTAGAGAATGTATGTGAGTGGATTTGGCCTTTCTTTGTCTGTTGCTGGTGCTACCTCACCAATGCAGGAAATAGCAATCAAGTACAAAAAGAAATATTATATACAGATGAGATAAAGAAATTGGAAAACCTAATTGGAAAGATCATGGTCTGTAATGTGAAGAAATATTATGTGAGAACACCGATCAGACTCAAGTAATTGTCATTAGAGATTTTCCTGTTTTCAAGTGCTGTGTAACTGCTCTTAAAGGACCCCATGTTTAATTGTTGTGCCTTTTTATCATATGCACGCATAAGAACTGCATCTCTTGTATTATATAATATAGACTTAAGGTGGACTTTATTTGATAATGTGATTTATGTAGTTAGATATGCATTCATCTCGAAATAATTACCATAATGTTATGCCCCAAAATTAACCAGGGTCAGAAGTATTTAAGACAATTAATCATTAGTTGGTTAAAATTCTGAAGTTGTTTTATTGTTTGGTTAAAGTGTATTCTGTATCTTAAGGTAGACATCTTGATAGTTTACATGTGTCATATTCCATTTTACTGCAGTCTGTCCTGCAAACATGAGATACATTGTATTCCTGGGAATATTACAGGTCAGGACTCTTCCTACCTTCATGATTTGGTGAGGAGATACCTGCTTTTACTCACCCTTTATGGACAACCCAAAGGTATTCATAGCCTCTGATCTGTTATATGGGTCCATCTTCAGGCATTTGGCAATCGCCACCAAGCTGGCATCTTATAGACTTGCCTCCTACCCTCTGCTTGAAGCTCGCAGAGTCTTTGGGATTGTGCACATGGCCAGACATGCTACATGGCTACAGCTGCTGTCAGCCAGCTTTATATGGATCAATATCCTTTTCTTTCATTTTATTTATTATGTAGTGTTTGATGTACAGTGAACCCTCAATTTAATGGACTAATAGGGGGGGAATGGGTGTCCGTTAATGCCGAAAGTCCGTTAAATCGAATGTATCCTATTTCTGTGCCAATTTAAGTTAACTCACTTTCTTTTAACTCCTCTGTCACTGAAGGGTTTAGTTTGTGGTACAATAGTTGGACAGCAGGCACCTGGCAGCATGAGAGCTTTTGCCTTGCAGTTGGAGGCAGGAATCAGACTGAGACGGGAGTGATGACACATCTCTCCAATGAAAGGATACTTCTTTACGAAAGAGTAAGGACGGACTACCTGCTTTAATTGCACTTTTTACATGGCGCAGTGAGTAGGATTTGAACCTACACGGGAAAATCCCAAATTATCACAAGGCTCTTCACCTTCTTCAGGAGATGAGGCTCACCCATGGAAATCACCTCGAATAGAGTGACCAATCTAGACAGCGAGATGGAAACTTCCTACAAAAAATGGGGAATCATGGTCTGCATCACCTCAGCTCACTTCTCCCAGTCCAATGGATGTGCTGAAGCAGTGGTAAAGGCAGCCAAATGGGTATTGAGGGGCAACATGGGTACTGGAGGTAGCCTGCACAACAGCAAAGCGACTCAGGCTATGCTCCAATATCTCAAATCCCCCAGGAGAGGGGATAAGTCACCCACACAGCTGGCAGCAGAAAGACAGTTGTGAGAAGGTGTCCTGGTGCCCCTGCAACATTATCTGATAAACCGGCAATGGAGAACTGCTCTGTGAGATAGGGAGCTGGCCATAGCAGAGAGCCAAGCTCATGTGCAGGGCTGCCCAGCAGGTGATGCTGTTACACTGCCCCAGCTGGCTGTGGGCACCACTGTCTTCACAGGACGTCGCTTCAAAGGTGTGGAACAGGTTGGGCGTGGTAGTGGAGGTGGAGCTATGTAGACAATACTCAGTGAAGCTGGATGGCAATGGCTGCATGTCTTTGCGAAACCGATGTCACCTATCCCCCCAGGTTTCACCAATCCCCATGACACCAGTGGGTCAAGGGGAGAACCCACTAGCAATGGCTTCACCCCCAGTTGTGACAACACGCAGCCTCAGGCGGTGGCGCCCTCACCGTGTGAGATGCCACTCCACAGACGTGCCAGATTATGTTTGTGGTGGCTCCAGTGGAGAGTGAACTCACTAATTTATGTGATTTTTGTTCTGCTTGCATGTGAAGGAGGTGTATTATTGCTGAGCAGTGATTTGTGTGTATATGTGCCTTATGCCTTATCTAGTTTTAATTTCATTCTTTTTTTTTTTTTTCTTCTTCTTGTTTTTAGTTTTGTTTTTGTTGTAACAAAATGTCTTATTTAGTTACCAAAATCTTGTGAGAGGGTGTAGGGTTTAGTGTGTGGTGGGCACGTGGCAGCATGGGAACGCTCGCCAGACAGTTGGAGACAGGAATCACTTTGAGATAGAGGTGATGCCACCCCTCTCCCATGAAAGAATGATGAGGATGGACTACCTGCTTTCATTGCACCTCCCACAATCGCTTGATGCCATTTAGAATTGGAAGGATTTCAAAATTATTAAAGTCACAATGCTGAAGTAACATAAACACTCTGCAAACAACCTGACTGCGCTTTAGTTTGAGGCCAACTGAGACCAAAACAAAGCAACTCTACCACACGCAACTAAAAACAAGTGCGATATGAACTGTGCATGATGCGGCGTTTGAGATTTTTTTATTTTATTTAAGTTAGCTTATTATTGATTAATGTACTGTATTATTATTTGTCCATTAAATCCGAAATCAGTTATATCAGGGTCCATTAAATCGAGGGTTTACTGAAAAATACCAGAATCAAAACTAAATTTATTGATGAATATATAAGCAGAACTGCCATCCATTAAGGTTCTGCCGTATTTATTATGTTTTTTGAGATAGATACGACAGTATCTAAAATATGTTTTTTTGAAATTCTTGTCATATATTCATGTATTGTGTATATAATGTATGGGAAGTTCACTGGGTGCATTGTTCAGTATATAGTGTACATTCTCATTGTGCATGCAGTGTACAAAATAACAGTCAGACATCGATCAGTTTCCAACCATTTCACTGTAATGACCATACAGATTGTTGAGCAGTCAGTCTTATTAATGTTTGGTCATCATCCCTGAAAGATTTTGGGGAATCCTATGTAGTTGCCCTTGACATATCCTTCCCTGACTTTGCTCCATGATATCTAGCTTCCTCTCTAGCCAATCTGTCTCCTTGGTTGTTGATGTGTTAGCCACTCCCATTTTCTCCATCGACAGCATTGTCCCTCAAGATTCTCACCTTTCCCCTACACTTTTTCTTCTTTTCATCAACAATTTCCCTGTCTTCCAAAAATAACCAAATGCACTTATATGCTGATGACTTAGAGCTACATTCCTCCACATTCTTCAATTCAGCTCCTCTTTTTCTTGCTCATTCTGCATCTATCTTGACACACCTTCCTCAGTATCTCAGACTTGAACAGTATATTTCAGTAGGTTAGGCAAAATCTTGATAAGTTCATTGCCTCTGAGACCCATCTCTCCTTCAAAAATTCCTCAACTTTCCTCTCTCCTTTGATGGATCTGTAATTCCACCTCTTGACTCAGTAAATGTACTTAATATTACTGTAACATTCAGTCTTTCATGCCAACCCCGCATCACATAAGTAGCTAAGTCTGCCTCTAAGAAACAGTCAGTCCTGTTTAGATGTCAAAATTTCTTTTCTTCTGAACAGTTGCTTTGTTTATACAAAGGATTAATCCATCCTTGTATGGAGTACTGCTCTTTCATCTGCAATCTGACTTGACAGAATTATGTCAAAAGCAGTCTGACTGCCAACTCTCCCAGGCTAACTTCAGTACTTGACCCACTTCCCCGATGCTGCAATGTTGGTTCACTTTCCTTCTATAGGTATTACGATGGTTTTTGTTTTGAGAGCTAGTTGTTTGTGTGCCTCTACCACTAGGTAAACCACGCACTACTCAGCAAGCTGCTGCATCACATGATTACTGTGTGGCCATTTGTAACTCAAGTGTTGCCATTTTGATAATTGTTTCTTTCCCTACCCCTCAAAGCTTTGAAACTCTCAACCCTCTCATGTTTTTTGCAATATTTTTGACGTTGCATATTTTAAAGACAGGTTTTTCACTTCTTCCAAAATTCATAAATGCTTTCTTCCAAAATTCATAAATGCTTTCCCTTATCTTGTTTTTTCCCCTTTCATAATCCTTTATATATTTTGGTTAAGGCCCAGCCTTGATGTGTACTTGTGGCTGTGACTGGAGCCTTGAAAAGAAAGATAGAATCAGAATTCAAATGTATCACACAAATGTTCTTAATCTCCTTCACTTTCAAACATTAAGTTTATAATTGGTGTATGATACATTATATGGTGTTTTTCATGCATTTCTTCTACACCTCTCTCTTCAGTTGGCTCTTACCTAATCTACAGTAAGAAAAGTGAAGGAGCATATCTTCCCTAGCACCCACATGCTCACTGATGCCTTCATTTACAGCCATCATATTTGAATATACCTTCCTGGCTGGCCATGTAATTTTGAGTTTTATGCACAGTTTGTATAATAATGATTAAGGTAGTTCAGCATGCCATGATTTATAGAAACTGAATTAAAAAGGTAAGACAGGGTTTATTTTAAGGATTTGGTATCATCATATGATTCTTGCTTTTATTAATGCAGATTACGTCATAGCTGTGCAAGTCAAAAAGTGAATTATGAAAAGAACTTAAGTTCATTGAATGTTTACAGGTACGAATTGAGCGGATAGCCATAGGTTATTGTGGCTCCTTAGGAATAGGACTCACTTCTCTCCCGGTTAATGACTCGTACCCTTCCGTCAACCTTCCGGCAACCTTAGCAGGGATTGAATCTGCAGATACTTGGTGGATCAGTGGCTCAGATGTGCGGAGGAATGGCTCCTCTATCTTGCGACTGAATTTTTGCCCCAACTTTGGGAGACTTCTCGTTGGAGACCGAGTGGGGATTAAGAGAACTGCTGATGGAGCAATGAGGCTTTATATTAATGGAGAAGACTTTGGTGTGGCAGCTACAAATGTGACAAAGGTAAGGTCTCTTATATGTGTACCGACCCTCTTCCCATTTTTCTGATTTTTAAGAAGTACCACACATGTGTCCTGACCTGCTCCCTACTTGTTTAACTGGTAAGTTGTGCAAAACCTGATCTGAACTTTTCACTTCTTGTCTTACTTGTAAGATGTGCCACACATATGTTTTATCCCCCCCTCCACTTTTTTTATGTATGTATGCCATCTTGTGTATATCTGCTATGCTGGATTGGTTATTGGTTTGTCTTAGGAGCATTGTGAGGGGTTTAGCTACTGTTTTCTTTGTCTTTTATAGAAATAATGCTGGGATCCCTTCAGGTCCTGTTGCTGAATTTTCTTTTATCATTTGCCCCTGTTGTATAACTTTCTGATATATCAGGGTCAGTAAGTGCACATTCATCATCCATCTATCTATCTGTATCTCTGACACCTATTCCGTATGGGAACTCCCAGCAAGGGGGTAACCATAGCAAAAGACTCTCCACTTATCCCTGTCCTTATGTCTACCTTGCATACACCATTCCATGCAGTCTTCCCCTATTTATACCTCTTCAATAGTTTTCCACTCTGTTTCCTCATATCACAGGTGTTCCTTCTCCCACATCAGCCCCTTTAATCATACTATCAAACACTTTTCTCGCGACCTTTTCATCTTGTATTCTTTCCTTTTGCCCAAGCCACCTTCAGTCATTATGTTTCACTCTCTTCTGACCCACATTTCTTCCATATGCATTCTGTTTCATACCAAATTTGTCATACACCCCATCATAACTTTCTTCATTTATCTAGTCTACAATATGCTCCATTCAAATAACATACCTATAACCTGGATTCATGACCCTATCATGTATCCCATATTATGTATCATGTATCCCATATCCACATTTCAGCTTTATAGGTCAGGTTTAGGACTGTACTGTCCCCTAATCCTTTTTTCACTTCCATACTTACACCTATACCTTTTATTATTCTGTTAAGGGACCCAATGACTTTTGTACCCTGCGCTGCTTTCTCCTTATCTCTCCTTCCCTACCCCCAGACATACCTAGGGTAAGTCAAATACTTGAATTTCGTCTCCTCTTCCTTCTTTCTCTCCTCAAATCTATAACAGAGTTTAAGACATTTTCTTCTCACTCTGTAGAGCTTTGTAAAATCTCTACTTTCACTGTTTCCTTTTAAGCGCCATTGCTTTACTCACATGTACCTTCAGTCGCTGACACTTACAAACATCATAAAACAAACTTATAACCTTCTGCAGCTCTTCTTCACTCTCAGCAAACAGTGCAGTATAAGCCACAGACAGGTCTGTCACTTGCTACCATAACTCATCACCACACACACTAAATAGAATTATATCTTTTCTTCACTCACTCATACTAAGTATGAACTTATATACTGGTTAATCAACTTTTTACAGAATCTGTTTAGGTCTTTTACGTAACTCGCCTTCCATTTAAAGGGGCCAGTCTTTCATATTACTGTTCTTTCCTTTGTTTATGTATGCACATAGTACATTAAGATTTTGATCCATTAGAAACTAAGTTCTGATACTTTGAAGTCCTTTAGAATAGGTTTGCTATAATGCAACTGAGAGTAACCATACTGCAGAGGGTGGTTGCACCCCCGCTAGTCACTGAGAAGCCAGTGCTAGGCTAGGATGGTTCTTTGAACTTGTCAGTTTCTTCATAGTTTGACAAAGTCACAGCATCTGATTTCCTTATGTACAGTCTGCAAAAAACATTGTCAATCCCTATATATTTTCAGAGTTGTCACATAGCTTAGCTTTATTGTAGGCACAAGCGTATGACACTCTCCGGTTGAAATCAACATACAGCTGAGTAGTTTTCTAACAGTAAATGATTTGGTAAACAGAGAAGAGGTAGTAAAAGCTTTGCGGAAGATGAAAGCCGGCAAGGCAGCGAGTTTGGATGGTATTGCAGTGGAATTTATCAAAAAAGGGGATGACTGTATTGTTGACTGAGATTGGCAAGGTTATTTAATGTATGTATGACTCATGGTGAGGTGCCTGAGGATTGGCGGAATGCTTGCATAGTGCCAGTGTACAAAGGCAAAGGGGATAAAAGTGAGTACTCAAATTACAGAGGTATAAGTTTGTTGAGTATTCCTGGGAAATTATATGGAAGGGTATTGATTGAGAGGGTGAAGGCATGTACAGAGCATCAGATTGGGGAAGAGCAGTGTGTTTCAGAAGTGGTAGAGGATGTGTAAATCAGGTGCTTGCTTTGAAGAATGTATGTGATAAATTCTTGGAAAAGCAAATGGATTTGCATGTAGCATTTATGGATCTGGAGAAGGCATATGATAGAGTTGGTAGAGATGCTCTGTGGAAGGTATTAAGAATATATGGTGTGAGAGGCAAGTTGTTAGAAGCAGTGAAAAGTTTTTATCGAGGATGTAAGGCATGTGTACATGTAGGAAGAGAGGAAAGTGATTGGTTCTCAGTGAATGTAGGTTTGCGGCAGGGGTGTGTGATGTCTCCATGGCTGTTTAATTTGTTTATGGATGGGGTTGTTAGGGAGGTGAATGCAAGAGTTTTGGAAAGAGGGGCAAGTATGCAGTCTGTTGTGGATGAGAGAGCTTGGGAAGTGAGTCAGGTGTTGTTCGCTGATGATACAGAGCTGGTGGCTGATTCGGGTGAGAAACTGCAGAAGCTGGTGACTGAGTTTGGTAAAGTGTGTGAAAGAAGAAAGTTAAGAGTAAATGTGAATATGAGCAAGGTTATTAGGTACAGTAGGGTTGAGGGACAAGTCAATTGGGAGGTAAGTTAGAATGGAGAAAAACTGGAGGAAGTGAAGTGTTTTAGATATCTGGGAGTGGATTTGGCAGTGGATGGAACTATGGAAGTAGAAGTGAATCATAGGGTGGGGGAGGGGGCGAAAGTTCTGGGAGCATTGAAGAATGTGTGGAAGTCGAGAACACTATCTTGGAAAACAAAAATGGGTATGTTTGAAAGGAATAGTGGTTCCAGCAATGTTATATGGCTGCAAGGCGTGGGCTATAGATAGAGTTGTGTGCAGGATGTGTTGGAAATGACGTGTTTGAGGACAATGTGTGGTGTGAGGTGGTTTGATCGAGTAAGTAGTAATAGGGTAAGAGAGATGTATGGTAATAAAAAGAGTGTGGTTGTGAGAGCAGAAGAGGGTGTTTTGAAATGGTATGATCACATGGAGAGAATTATTGAGGAAAGATTGACCAAGAGGATATATGTGTCAGAGGTGGAGGAACGAGGAGAAGTGGGAGACCAAATTGGAGGTGGAAAGATGGAGTGAAAAAGATTTTGAGTGATTAGGGTCTGAACATGCAGAAGGGTGAAAGGCTTGCAAGGAATAGAGTGAATTGGAACGATGTGGTATACCGGGGCCGACATGCTGTCACTGGATTGAACCAGGACGTGTGAAGCATCTGGGGCAAACCATAGAAAGTTCTGTGGGGCCTGGATATGGAAAGGGAGATGTTGTTTCAGTGCATTATTACATGACAGCTAGAGAGTGAGTGTGAACGAATGTGGCCTTTGTTGTCTTTTCCTAGCGCTACCTCGCACACATGAGGGGGAAGGTGGTTGTTATTTCATGTGTGGCGGGGTGACGATGGGAATGAATAAAGGCAGACAGAATGAATTATGTACATGTGTATATATGTATGTGTCTGTGTGTGTATATATATGTATACGTTGAGATGTATAGGTATGTATATTTGTGTGTGTGGACGTGTATGTATATACATGTGTATGTGGGTGGGTTGGGCCATTCTTTTGTCTGTTTCCTTGCGCTACCTCGCTAACGCGGGAGACAGCAACAAAGCAAAAGAAAAAAAATGAACAAGAACTGAAAAAGTTAATTTTGTCATGTTTGGCAAAGTTGTTTTTGCTAGAAGAGTGACATTTTGGAAAACTCTCAGGAGCCTTTGGAAGCTCAGCAGTGGTAGACCTTAGTTTCATCAGAGACCTTTAGTTTGGAGATTTCTAGTAGTCCAGTTTTCTGTTTTGACTGGTAGACTGTATTACAATTGGTTTTATCCTTGAGAGGATCCCATAGAACCAAAAATCTTGTCATACATTTAGTAATAGGTTTTTCAGTAGATTAGTACTGATGCTTCCTTGGCTGGCCCCCTTTCAAGATGTGTTGAACTTTGACTGAGGGATCCTGTTTGTGATGGACGGAACCACATCAGTGCATTAGTTGTTGAAACAATGTTGAAGCCTTTTCCCCTTTTTTCATGTGGAAGTGTCATTCATCTTTTGCTTCGTAACTATCTTGAAGGAATGTTTTTTTTTTTTTTATAGTCAGCTTTGTAGGGCAGATGCCATGTTGAGGTCAAAGTCTTTGTCATTTAAAATTATAGTACATCATGAATAATATCCTTCCAGATGAGCACTCTGTTAAGTAGAATTTAGTCTCTTGAGAATCAATATTTTTCCTTTGACTTTGTGGTTGTTGAAATTATTGCTGTGGTCTTGTTTGGAATTGTTTTTTGCACCCAGTTTTTCCTTTCTCAGATGTAGATTCTGATGAAGGCGACTATCAAACTAATGGAGTTGTTGACTCTGGTGGTGTCAACAGGAAACTGCTGCACTACCTATACCAGTCCCTTATCAAGATATCCGAGTCTTTTAAAGAATTATCTTGTCTTTAAGATTTCAGCTGAAATATTTTGGGTCTTGGAATTTGCTAATATGGTTTTTCTTGTCCAAATGCATAGGAGAGACTTTTGAGATTTCTTTGTAGCATATTTAATAGTGGTTTGCCTTGTCTCCCAAGTCAGTACCAGTGAATTTAGAAGTCTTTTATGACTCATGAAAAATTCTTAGAATCATTTGTTACTGATGATGTATTTTGAGTTCTTACTGTCACCTCTCATGATATAAATGCAGCCAGTTACCTTTGTTTCATGTACATTCTTTGTAGGATAATTATCAATATCTTGTGGTGTTTTTCTCTTGTGTAAAGTGGACTGCTAAGGTGATTTTTAAAAAACTTATGGCTTCTGTTTCCCAGTCTAGATGGGGCTCTTTAACAGTGCCTTACTATATTAACCTTTTTCCTTTTGACCCTGGATAACAGTTAGGAAGATTAATTGAAGTTTCTTTTTCTATTAAAACTTTCAAGTTTTCAAGTCACCCTTTTGGAAAAATGTTTTGTCCAAAAGTGAAGCTCTTGACTAGTATTGAGTTGTGTAATTCAAGAAACCTATTTTTGTTTCCTGTCTTCCTTATTTATTATATATATCTTTAGTACGTACCTATTTTTTTTCAACTCTGGGAGGGATATTATCAAATAATTTAGGATACTGGCTAAGGGCACTTGTTCAGCCCATTGATAGGTTTTCATCTGATGGGGATGGTGTACCAATCAGTTCCCTTCAGGAAGTTAATGTTTTATCCTTTACTGGTGTTTCTGCTTGATAGATATTGTCAAAATAATACAACATGTAGCTACGTATTATGGAAAGATAGGGAGAACAGTCCCCAAAGCTTAAGATCCCGTACCTTAAACAGTGTATAGGGATAAATTCAGGAACACCAATTCAGATGGTGCTTACTTAGAGGAAGTTCTGCGGTACTTTTTGGGATTATCTTATGGACTTTGTTAAATAACTGTTGTGAATTCTCACAACCTACTTACTGAGTACTTTTCAACTTCTCAGTCTTAATCATTTTATAACCCTCGATCATTGAAGGTAGTAGTTGGTAGGCAGCCAACAACCAGGAAGGTATATTACCAATACTACCCACCTGGGTATTGGGAGGGTTAGTGACATCTGCTGAATGGGCCAGCACTTCAGAGGTTGTCAAGTTGCACTCCTCTGACACAGATGGCTGTCTTTTCTTTCTGCCTCACTAACACATGGACCACTGGCATTCTGTCCACTTGTTATGGTGACTCTATTGCTGTGGCCACCCCTTTAAGGGAGTTCGAGTTCCAGTTGGAACAGGCATTAGAGATATAGATAGATAGATAGATAGATAAAGAGGAAGACAGATTCGAAAGCTGAAGTTCATGGGCCAACAGCTAGTGAACCAGTGGTATGCACGTGGAAATTTTTTGAGAATATGAACCCTTACGTACTTATTTTTTCATAGATAAGTTATTATGGTCCTAAGGTACCAGTACAAGTCCCTACCAGTGTGCTAACGATGCCCTAGGTTTACTGACTCAGAGGACCTCTCTCCGGAGAAAGTTAATTTTTGTGCATGGGATTTTTCCATAGGGTTTGCAACAACATGGTTTTCATTCTTCTCTTCACTGGTATTGTCACAACTCAGCATTGTGATGATACTTAGTACAACGCGAATGGTAGGTCTGGACTATGGTTTCATTCTTTGTCTTGCAGCTAGTGGAGCAAAGTTATGTTCATTGGGTTTTCTCTGTTAGGTGCAATGGTTAAATCCTACTTCAAAAAGTAACTTCAAGCATGCAGCTTCTGTTAGGATGGTCTAGGATCCTAGGAAGACCAAAACCTAGCTCCTCACCCATGTATATAATGGGCCCATGAAAGAGGAGCTTGGAGGACCATGTTAACTTCTCAGAATATCATCCATAATGTCCATGTAGATTCCATCAGAAAGGCATATTTTACTGATATTTACATAAAACTTTTATTCTTTCTTCCCAACCCCTTGATATCTTAATTAGGTAAAAGCAGATCCAGTTGGATCAGTTTTTTCTTCCACACCCCTTGATGTCTTCATCTAGTAAAAGCAGATCCAGGTGGATCAGGTTGCCAGTCTTTCTTGCCTCTTCTGGACATTCTGCTGAAAGCTTATACATAATGTTAGCAAAATGGTTTCTGCTCTGGTCTTCTACAGGGAATCTTTCACCATGTGATGATAATAAAAGGGATCTTTGGCAGTGTTCAAACTGCCTTGTTAGCCCTTACTTAAACTGGGTTTATGGTGTCCTCCTTGGTGTGGTATTGGGTTTGGTGTCTTCAGAAGATGATTTTTCTTTGGGGGAGCCAGAAAATCGGTAAAAGTAAACCTCTCTAGTCTTTATTAATTTTTTTCTCCAAGTCCTTATCCCTCTTGGTTGGTCACAGGCCTTTGCCCATATATGAGAGATGTAGTTTTTAAAGTATTGATTTTCCTATTAAAGACAGAGCCCTATGATCATTTTATTTTTTCTTGATTCCAGCAATGACAGGTGTGAAGTCAGAGATCGGCAAAAGATCAGTGATTAGGCGGTGCAGTAGCTACAGCGTCAGCTGGGTTTTGATGATGTAGGAGCTGAGCAGTCACTGGATGGTTTTCTAGTTGCTGTGAACTAGCATTTAGCCAAGCGTACATGATTACAGAGAGCAAATTGGATATTTCTTGAGAATTCCCTCAAATTTTGTTTGGAGATAAATGTAAAGCTCTACCTTCAGAAGAGAAATGGTTTTTCTTTTGCTGTAAAGCATATTCCTTTATGTTTCCTCTGATGAATGTAGTTGATAACTGCTCAAATAATCTTGCAGAATGTTTTACCAAAGGCTTAAGAATTTTTCTGTAGTCCTTGGCACTTGAAGATGTAAAATTAATTATTGAAATATTTTTACTCTTTTTCCCATGAATGCAGCAGGTAACTCAACAATTGATGACCAAAAATATAGATAATAGAGTAGTATTTCCTATTTTTCAGCGTGTGTTTGGTGTGGTAGACTTGTTTGGATTCACTGAATCTGTGGTTGCAACAAGTGTTTCAAGACAAGCCAGCTCACCCATAATGGACTCTACAGTTGTGGCTGCTAATAATAATGCTGTGTCCCAAGACTCCTTAGAACTATCTCAGCCAGATTCTCGGCATCCTTTGGGACACCAGTCTCTAAGTTCTGGCTTTCATCCTGCTACTTCAGCACATCTCCCACATTTGGACCTTCGAACACCAGCTGATAGCAAGGTAACATGCCCAAATGACCATAACAAGCAAGATCCAGGACAGACTGGACGCCAGGCACAAGCTTCAGATATACGGGGAAGTGGACATGGCCAAGCATCTCTTGATTTATCTGCAGAGAGTAGACAACAGCAGGGAACATTAGTTAACAATAAAGATGCTTCACAAAATCAATTCCATGAAAACACTGGAAAAAATGTTTTACTCTCATCAGACCGTTCATCTGCAAGACGATCAGAGAGCTACAATCAAGGCATCGTTATGTCTGCTAAACCATTGGCAAGGAATATTGTCTTCCAGGTAAGTTCAGAAGGCATTTTCTTATAGAGTGGAGAATTTAGATGAAAACATATTGGGTATAAGAACATATCTCTATTTTCCAATGAGGTTACACATGTTTCCAGTACATTAAGTCCTGGAACCCACCATTAGGATCCTGTAAGAAATGTGTACTTCAAACTCTCACACACACACATATGCACACAGTCAGCATACTTACTTTTAAAAGATTGTATGATAATAGAGATAGTTCAAGAGATGGGGCCCCAGAAGTGTAAGACACCTCCCCTGCATAGTACAAATACATAACTACAAATAGGTAATTATGCTAGAATATGCTTTTTATGTTTGGTCATTGCACCAAAGAAGCAGATAGAGTTGATAGAGAAGGTCAAAAGGAGGGGAACAAGAATGAATCAAAAGAGCTGAGTTACATGGAAATGCTAGAAGCTTTAGATTTGCAGCGGGTTTGGTTGGAATTGCAGTGGAATTTATCAAAAAAGGGGGTGACTGTATTGTTGACTGGTTGGTAAGGTTATTTAATGTATGTATGATTCATGGTGAGGTGCCTGAGGATTGGCGGAATCCTTGCATAGTGCCATTGTACAAAGGCAAAGGGGATAAGAGTGAGTGCTCAAATTACAGAGGTATAAGTTTGTTGAGTATTCCTGGTAAATTATATGGGAGGGTATTGATTGAGAGGGTGAAGGCATGTACAGAGCATCAGATTGGGGAAGAGCAGTGTGGTTTCAGAAGTGGTAGAGGATGTGTGGATCAGGTGTTTGCTTTGAAGAATGTATGTGAGAAATACTTAGAAAAGCAAATGGATTTGTATGTAGCACTTATGGATCTGGAGAAGGCATATGATAGAGTTGATAGAGATGCTCTGTGGAAGGTATTAAGAATATATGGTGCGGGAGGCAAGTTGTTAGAAGCAGTGAAAAGTTTTATCAAGGATGTAAGGCATGTGTACGTGTAGGAAGAGAGGAAAGTGATTGGTTCTCAGTGAATGTAGGTTTGCGGCAGGGGTGTGTGATGTCTCCATGGTTGTTTAATTTGTTTATGGATGGGGTTGTTAGGGAGGTGAATGCAAGAGTTTTGGAAAGAGGGGCAAGTATGCAGTCTGTTGTGGATGAGAGAGCTTGGGAAGTAAGTCAGTTGTTGTTCGCTGATGATACAGCGCTGGTGGCTGATTCATGTGAGAAACTGCAGAAACTGATGACTGAGTTTGGTAAAGTGTGTGAAAGAAGAAAGTTGAGAGTAAATATGAATAAGAGTAAGGTTATTAGGTACAGTAGGGTTGAGGGTCAAGTCAATTGGGAGGTAAGTTTGAATGGAGAAAAACTGGAGGAAGTGAAGTGTTTTAGATATCTGGGAGTGGATCTGGCAGTGGATGGAGCCATGGAAGCAGAAGTGAATCATAGGATGGGGAAGGGGGCGAAAATTCTGGGAGAGTTGAAGAATGTGTGGAAGTCGAGAACATTATCTTGGAAAGCAAAAATGGGTATGTTTGAAGTAATAGTGGTTCCAACAATGTTGTATGGTTGCGAGGCTTGGGCTATGGATAGAGTTGTGCGCAGGAGGGTGGATGTGCTGGAAATGAGATGTTTGAGGACAATATGTGGTGTGAGGTGGTTTGATCGAGTAAGTAATAATAGGGTAAGAGAGATGTGTGGTAATAAAAGAGTGTGGTTGAGAGAGCAGTAGAGGGTGTTTTGAAATGGTTTGGTCACATGGAGAGAATGAGTGAGGAAAGATTGACCAAGAGGATATATGTGTCAGAGGTGGAGGGAACAAGGAGAAGTGGGAGACCAAATTGGAGGTGGAAAGATGGAGTGAAAGGTGTTTTGAGTGATCGGGGCCTGAACATGCAGGAGTGTGAAAGGCATGCAAGGAATAAAGTGAATTGGAACGATGTGGTATACCGGGTCGACTTGCTGTTAATGGATTGAACCAGGGCATGTGAAGCATCTGTGGTAAACCATGGAAAGTTGTGTGGGGCCTGGATGTGGAAAGGTCGCTGTGGTTTCGGTGCATTATTACATGACAGCTAGAGACAGTGTGAACGAATGGGGCCTTTGTTGTCTTTTCCTAGTGCTACCTTGCACATATGAGGGGGGAGGGGGTTGTTATTCCATGTGTGGCGTGGTGGTGATGGGAATGAATAAAGGCAGACAGTATGAATTATGTACATGTGTATATATGTATATGTCTGTGTGTGTATATATATATGTATACATTGAGATGTTTAAGTATGTATATATGCTGTGTGGACGTGTATGTGTATACATGTGTATGTGACTTGATCGCAACCTTTGAGGTGTAGGGTTAAAACAACCAGAGAGTATAACATGAAGTTGTGAAAGTAAATTGCTAAAAAAGAAGTAAGGACATTCTTTTCTGGGATTGTATAAGAGTGTTGGATGACTGGAATAACTGAATGAGGATTTGGTTATTGCAGATAGCATTCAGTAGGTTAGAATGTTTTACAATAGTATAGAATGTTAAAGAGATGGGGCCACACAAGTGTAAAAGTCCATCTATATATATGTAAAAAAAAAAGATATATATAATTTCTTAGTTTGGAGGGCAACTTGAGCAACAACTGAGCTATTCAGATGTTGTGCAGCTTCAAGCTTTTTTTTTTCAGGTGAGGGGAGGTACCAGGCATATTGGATCCCATAGGTACAGTATTTTCTAAAAAGTATTATTTTTTGTGACATATTGATGAATGGAAAGGAAGAAACAGAGAAAAGTTCCTGAGAATGTTTTGTGTATATCGCCACTAGAGGCAGAAATTTTTTAAGCTCCTTCATTGAGGACAACAAGATAGCTTAGTTGCATGCAAATATAACACAGATCATAGTGAAATGATATGAGTGAAGTCCATTAAGAAGATGCTGAAAACAGTATAGATAAAGCAAATGAGCATCTCGCTGGTAGGAATTTTTTTATTGAAATGTGGCCAGTGAATTTAAGTAATTTTGGAATGTTAAACAAAGTAACGATTACACTTAGAATCTGTGGTTTATGATAAGACAACTGGGAATTACTTGTAATCAAGAACACACATATACAGAGAGTGAGGAAATTCTTACAAAATATTGAATTGATTGACAAAAACTGGTAACCATGAGCAGATTTGGAGAGATCGTTTCTAGTTAATTTTGAGCCAGAAGTTAGTAGATAGCTGCTCCTAGTGACCTAGGGTATGTTTTTCTTGTTAATTTTGAGTATAAAGTTAATTGATTACTGTTCCTTGCAACTTAGAGAAGACTGTAAGACCATTAACCCAGCACAAACATAGCTGTTTGAGGAAAATCAGTTGAAGGGTATAGAAAAAAAAAGTGGAATAAACAAGCAATAACAAGAAACTGGCAGGAGAGTTTGTATATTTCTTAGTAATTTGAGCATAAAAGGAAATTAACCACTATTCACAGACATTTGATGGAGTAGATAGTAGTTGGTAGGCAGCCGCTGACCAGGCAGGTGTATCACCTGTACTTTCTGCCTAACTGGGTATTATGTGGGGTGAGTGATGGCTGTGTAGTGAGCCAGCATTTTAGTGGTTGTTAAGTTGCTCTTCACTGACCCAAATATCTGCTTTTCTGTGTCTCACCCCATATGGACTGCTTGCATTATGTCCACAGATGTAGAATCTTTCCTTGTCACACATAATGCTTGACAACACAACTCACACAGTTCATTCTCCATAACTAGATTTTTCTGATGTGA
The DNA here is from genome assembly GCF_036320965.1 of Panulirus ornatus. Taxonomy (NCBI): domain Eukaryota; kingdom Metazoa; phylum Arthropoda; class Malacostraca; order Decapoda; family Palinuridae; genus Panulirus; species Panulirus ornatus. Next base: position 22,831,630 of record NC_092281.1, on the reverse strand, counting down.
GCACTAAAGTGCCAGTCCTACCTTTTGTCAAAATGTTAGGAGCAGTAGATAGAGGTAGTAGGAAGGAACTTTTAGGCAGGAGCATTTGGTAGAAGAAGCAATTATAAACAATAGCTTGGAGCATTAAGTAGAAGTAGTATGTTAGAACATCAGGTAGATACATTAACTAATAATAGTTGGTAGGAACATTTGGTAGGAGCCTATAAAAACACTTTGCCAGGTAAAGGGTGAGGCACTAAGGGCCAAGAAGCTGCACTGGAGTCCACTGGTTATGGAGACTGTTTGCCTCGCCCATCCCCTGAGGGAGTTCTCCGAGGGAACAGGTGTCAGAGATATAGTTAGATAAATTTTTTTTTTCATATAATTCACCATCTCCCACATTAGCAATATAGCATTAAGAACAGAGGACTGAGCCTTTGAGGGAAATCCTCACTTGGCCCCCTTCTCTGTTCCTTATTTTGGAAAATTAAAAATGAGGGGAGGATTTCCAGCCCCCCCACTCCCTCCCCTTTTAGTCGCCTTCTACGACACGTAGTGAATACATGGAAAGTATTCTTTCTCCCCTGTCCCCAGGGATAAGATAGATAGATAGATAGTTAAAACATAAAGCTAAGTCACCTTTCTCAACTAGGATATTCAGGTTTACATAGTCAGAACAAGAAAAAGTAGACTAGCTACTTTGGTGACTCAATTGACAATTGACAGATCCAGTCAACAAATCATATACAGCTGCATTTAATCAGACACAGGACATATAACAGCATATCAAGAAACAGGAGTAGGAAGTTGTACATTTGGACATGAAAAAGATGACATTGACTTTAAGAGATACTTAAAGGAGAGCAATGAAGCTCGTTGGGAGTTTTAGGAGGAACTGAAAAATTGTAACCCTCACAGTATGGCAGTTGTAGATAAGCTGATCTAGAGAGTATGCAACGTGAAGGAAAAGAGAAAAACATTGGAGGATGTAGCTAGGGAGCATACAGAAATAGAAGGACCTTGTAAATCTGACAGGAATTTGACAATAGAATTAGGATACTAGGAGATGCTCCCACCAAGGGGAAGCACAATTTAGTTAGAGTAAAAAAAAGATAGGTAAGAGCTTAGATCTAATTGTGAGGCTGAAATAGGTGAACCTGAGAACCTAAGCTTAGGGATGGTTAATAAGTAGCCAGATAAGTGTTGAGTCTAGGACTGAGGAAAACCACTGAACTGATAATCAAAATTAAAAAGGAATGAAGATTTAGGGATACTGAAGTTTCTGAAGCAAACAGGAAGAGCGGAATACTGGATAGGAAATTCAATAAAGCTTTGTTTATGCTTAGAGATTATGAGGTAAGGAAACCATCAAGAAGAAAAGATTGAATAGGAAGTGAGGAGTAGGAATACTGAAGAGTTGAAAGCATTATAGCAAAACTAAGTCGCCCACAGTGCACCAACCAGAACCCAGAAGTGTGATTTACTTATATGGACAGAAAAAAAAAGAACAAAAAGTTGGAGACTGGACCATTCACATAAGGTGACAGTTATGTAATTAGCCCCAGAAAAATATGCCAGATGGTGATTAACCAATAGAAGTACAATAGAGCATGAAAAAATAATTGTGTAATGATGATAATGAGCAAGCAGTCACAGACATAAACTCATCAGAAAGAGACATAATCAAAGCAGTTGATCAGCTTAAAGAAAGCTCAGTTCCAGGGCTAGATGGAATTACAGCAGTCTCTTGAAAGAAGACAAAAGAATCAATAGCCAAACCTCTTACAGTTCAATTGAGACAAAGCATATACCAGTCAGACATTACCGATGTTCACGAGATGGTGTGTGTTACGACAGTACACAAAGGAGGATCTTTCTAGGAAAAAGCTTTAGATATCTTATTTCTTTTCTTGTGTTCTTGAAAGGAGGTGAAATATTATATTGATATACACATTGTTACAGTTTGAAAATACAATGGTACAATAATTTTTTTCACCCTCTGGACTATCATCACCTTTGTTAGGGTAATTTATTTGACTCAGATTATAGTTCACTCGGGCTGTGGGTGTCTGATAAAGTCAGTTTCCAGTATATACAGTGTCTGATATAGCGAGGTTCAATTGTAGATCAGTGAATATTTTCTTATTCCTGTAATTACCAATAGTGTGTGTATGATTGTGTAATTACTTGTTTGTAATTTATGGGGGGGGGGGAGTGCTACACATATGGGGTCCCATTTCTTGAACATTTTATGTCTAGCAACTTCTTAAAAAAAAAATTTACTATTTGTATTAACTGTCTTCATTCATTTTATTCCATTCATCTGCACCTCATACTGTAAAGCACTTTCTCATATCTGTTTGAACAGATATCTTACTTAATTTCATGTTATGTCCTCTGGTTGATTTATTCCTTCATCTCTTGAAGAACTGTTCATGGTCTACATCATTGATCTATTTCAAAAACTAAAAGGTCAAGTCACTGCCACTCTTTTCTCTTCAAAGGAGGAAAAAATGGAGCCTACAGCCATTCCCTATGACTCAGTTCTCATGTTTCTAGTACCATCTTTGCTCTGACAAGGGCAACAATAATTTGAATCTCTATTGAGAATATAAAGCTTTCTGCAGGTCATCAAATATTGTATTCAGTCTAAATTTAGATTGCCAAGTCTTTTCCATGATTTGTGAGAGTGCAAATATCATGTAGGTAGTAGTTGAAAGGCAGCCATACCACCAATCAAGGATTACCTGTACTACCCACATGAACATTAGGAGGGTTATTGACAACTGCATAATGAGTCGGCACTTCACCAGTTGTCAAGTTGCACCCCTATGACTCATATAACTATCTTTCTTTCTGCTTCTTCCGCATGTAGACTACTGGCATTCTGTCCACAAACATAGTCTTTCCTTGTCACACATAACGCTTGACAATACTCTTAACAAAATGGTAAGAGCAATAGACAGAAGTAGTTGGAAAGAGCATTAGGTAGAAGTAGTGGGTAGGAACATTAGATGGGAGCATTAGGTAGAAGTATTTGGTTGGACTGAGGCTAAGAATAGGCAATGGAGCTAACCAGTTATGGAGAGTCTTGTGCTGTGGCCACACCCTTAAGGGAGTTCCCAAAGGGAACAGGCATCAGAGATATAGATAGATAGATAGCAAAGATTGTTTCTGTTGTTCCTCAGTTCTATTGGAAATCTTGCTGCCTTTCCCATAATTGTGGTTCTGATATATATCTTGCTCTCACTTATTTTCTCACAAATGTGTTAGTTGCATGGCTCATCAAAGAAATTGCTCTGTAGTTTTTTCACATTTCTGTGGTTTGCCCTTCTCAAATATTGGGCATATTGTGTGTCATCCTCAGTCAGTTGGTATTTTTCCTTCATTCCATGAGTTGATTATAACGTTTGACTGTTAGAATTTAAAATTTTCTCTTCCTGTTTTAAAAAGTTCAATTGATTTACCATCCTTGCCCATTACCTTTCCATTACTTGTCGTCATGCATTTATCCTTTTCTGGCATACAAGCTCCCTGGGGACCAGTCATATTTGGTTCTTCCTTGTCTGATTTTTTATTTTGTTCCATGTATTTTCACCATATCCTGCATAATGAGGTAGCAACAAGAACAGCTGAAGAACATCCCCATTTAAACCTCATATCTATGTTCTAGCTCTCATGTATAGTGCACTGAAACCATAGGACCCCCTATCCACAGACAAGTCCCTCAGACCTTTCCATGGTTCCTCCTGACCACTCAGAATGATTCAACCCATTAACAGCAGATTGCTTCATCTTGTTTAGTCCCATGCATGCCTTACACCCTCCAGTGTGTTCAGAGCCTTAGTCACTCGCAGCATCTCTTACTCCATCCTTCCCCTTCTTCATCAGTTTTCCTCTTCTCTTTGTTCTCTCCACTTCCAACATGTATACCCTCTTAATCAGCCTCCTTACTCATCCTCTTTCTATATTTATGTCGTTTCAGCTAACCCACTACAGCTCTCACAAACTTACTTTTCTTACTTCTTAACCTTCTCTCATCCTGTCATTTCTTATTTGATCAATACTCCTCATGCCTCATATTGTTCCTAAGCGTTTCATTTCCAGCACATTCACCCTCCCATACTTTTTTATCTACCACTCATGGCTTGTACCCATACAATGCCTTAAGAATTTCTAACCATCAGACATACCCATCTTTACCCTCTCAGAGAGTGACCTCTCCACACATGCCTCAGTATGTCCAGGATATTAGCCCCCTCACCCACTTTACAGCTTCCTTCAGCTCCCATGGTTCCATCTGCTGCCATGTCTTACCCTGGGTGTTTAAAACAATCAGCTGCATCAAGGTTCTCTCCTTTCATATCTAATGAAATGTCTTTTCCTTTCTGGTGGCTTAAAGCTGTTTGGAAGCTTATTTATTAGGTTCATCTTTAGAGATACAGTAATTCTATGATTCTTCCTTGAGTTTTCACTTCAGATTCTCTGTTTTCCTGCTTTCAGTGAAGTAATCTAGTTTTTGGTGTTTTGTTTCTTAATTGTTTTCTCAGAGATTTGCTTTCTTGTTAATTGTGGTCTTCACCTTCTCTCTCCTCTAAGGTATATGTTGCCTTCTAGTAGCCTCTACAGTCTTTATATCCAAAGAGTCTTCTGTGATCCTTTTTCATCTTATCTTCAGCTTTTTCCAGGCTTCCTCCAGATTCTGTCAACTAAGTCATTAAAACTATATTTATTATGAATTCTCCTTTAAGAGAGTATTTTTTGAGGCTTTAACTTTTTTCCATTTCTTGCAGGGTTTATGTGTACATGGGTGAGAATTGCAATTATTATTCTGATTAGAATCCATAGAGACTCCTGATATGATGTTAACATTGTTAAAAGTTTATGTTTGAATTTAGAAACCAGCATGTCATGGATTTATTGTCAAACTCCCAGTGTCTTACCTTATGAATCAATGACTTTCTTGATGTCAAAAATCTGTTCTTGAAAGACCTCATACACTTGCTCATACACTATAGTACTAGTTTTTCACTCTTCATTTTTTTTATTGATTCTCCAAAGGGTCCAAGTATGTTTCCTACATGTCCTCTGTCATTTCCAATTCTACGCGGGGAGTGCTCATCCTCCCCGAAGGCTCAGATTGGGGTGCCTAAATGTGTGTGGATGTAACCAAGATGTGAAAAAAGGAGAGATAGGTAGTATGTTTGAGGAAAGGAACCTGGATGTTTTGGCTCTTGAGTGAAACGAAGCTCAAGGGTAAAGGGGAAGAGTGGTTTGGGAATGTCTTGGGAGTAAAGTCAGGGGTTAGTGAGAGGACAAGAGCAAGGGAAGGAGTAGCAGTACTCCTGAAACAGGAGTTGTGGGAGTATGTGATAGAATGTAAGAAAGTAAATTCTCGATTAATATGGGTAAAACTGAAAGTTGATGGAGAGAGATGGGTGATTATTGGTGCATATGCACTTGGGCATGAGAAGAAAGATCATGAGAGGCAAGTGTTTTGGGAGCAGCTGAATGAGTGTGTTAGTGGTTTTGATGCACGAGACCGGGTTATAGTGATGGGTGATTTGAATGCAAAGGTGAGTAATGTGGCAGTTGAGGGAATAATTGGTATACATGGGGTGTTCAGTGTTGTAAATGGAAATGGTGAAGAGCTTGTAGATTTATGTGCTGAAAAAGGACTGATGATTGGGAATACCTGGTTTAAAAAGCGAGATATACATAAGTATACTTATGTAAGTAGGAGAGATGGCCAGAGAGCGTTATTGGATTACGTGTTAATTGACAGGCGTGCGAAAGAGAGACTTTTGGATGTTAATGTGCTGAGAGGTGCAACTGGAGGGATGTCTGATCATTATCTTGTGGAGGCTAAGGTGAAGATTTGTATGGGTTTTCAGGAAAGAAGAGTGAATGTTGGGGTGAAGAGGGTGGTGAGAGTAAGTGAGCTTGGGAAGGAGACTTGTGTGAGGAAGTACCAGGAGAGACTGAGTACAGAATGGAAAAAGGTGAGAACAATGGAAGTAAGGGGAGTGGGGGAGGAATGGGATGTATTTAGGGAATCAGTGATGGATTGCGCAAAAGATGCTTGTGGCATGAGAAGAGTGGGAGGTGGGTTGATTAGAAAGGGTAGTGAGTGGTGGGATGAAGAAGTAAGAGTATTAGTGAAAGAGAAGAGAGAGGCATTTGGACGATTTTTGCAGGGAAAAAATGCAATTGAGTGGGAGATGTATAAAAGAAAGAGACAGGAGGTCAAGAGAAAGGTGCAAGAGGTGAAAAAAAGGGCAAATGAGAGTTGGGGTGAGAGACTATCAGTAAATTTTAGGGAGAATAAAAAGATGTTCTGGAAGGAGGTAAATAAAGTGCGTAAGACAAGGGAGCAAATGGGAACTTCAGTGAAGGGCGCAAATGGGGAGGTGATAACAAGTAGTGGTGATGTGAGAAGGAGATGGAGTGAATATTTTGAAGGTTTGTTGAATGTGTTTGATAATAGAGTGGCAGATATAGGGTGTTTGGGTCGAGGTGGTGTGCAAAGTGAGAGGGTTAGGGAAAATGATTTGGTAAACAGAGAAGAGGTAGTAAAAGCTTTGCGGAAGATGAAAGCCGGCAAGGCAGCAGGTTTGGATGGTATTGCAGTGGAATTTATTAAAAAAGGAGGTGACTGTATTGTTGACTGGTTGGTAAGGTTATTTAATATATGTATGACTCATGGTGAGGTGCCTGAGGATTGGCGGAATGCGTGCATAGTGCCATTGTACAAAGGCAAAGGGGATAAGAGTGAGTGCTCAAATTACAGAGGTATAAGTTTGTTGAGTATTCCTGGTAAATTATATGGGAGGGTATTGATTGAGAGGGTGAAGGCATGTACAGAGCATCAGATTGGGGAAGAGCAGTGTGGTTTCAGAAGTGGTAGAGGATGTGTGGATCAGGTGTTTGCTTTGAAGAATGTATGTGAGAAATAGTTAGAAAAGCAAATGGATTTGTATGTAGCATTTATGGATCTGGAGAAGGCATATGATAGAGTTGATAGAGATGCTCTGTGGAAGGTATTAAGAATATATGGTGTGGGAGGCAAGTTGTTAGAAGCAGTGAAAAGTTTTTATCGAGGATGTAAGGCATGTGTACGTGTAGGAAGAGAGGAAAGTGATTGGTTCTCAGTGAATGTAGGTTTGCGGCAGGGGTGTGTGATGTCTCCATGGTTGTTTAATTTGTTTATGGATGGGGTTGTTAGGGAGGTGAATGCAAGAGTTTTGGAAAGAGGGGCAAGTATGCAGTCTGTTGTGGATGAGAGAGCTTGGGAAGTGAGTCAGTTGTTGTTCGCTGATGATACAGCGCTGGTGGCTGATTCATGTGAGAAACTGCAGAAACTGATGACTGAGTTTGGTAAAGTGTGTGAAAGAAGAAAGTTGAGAGTAAATATGAATAAGAGTAAGGTTATTAGGTACAGTAGGGTTGAGGGTCAAGTCAATTGGGAGGTAAGTTTGAATGGAGAAAAACTGGAGGAAGTGAAGTGTTTTAGATATCTGGGAGTGGATCTGGCAGTGGATGGAGCCATGGAAGCAGAAGTGAATCATAGGATGGGGAAGGGGCGAAAATTCTGGGAGCCTTGAAGAATGTGTGGAAGTCGAGAACATTATCTTGGAAAGCAAAAATGGGTATGTTTGAAGGAATAGTGGTTCCAACAATGTTGTATGGTTGCGAGGCGTGGGCTATGGATAGAGTTGTGCGCAGGAGGATGGATGTGCTGGAAATGAGATGTTTGAGGACAATGTGTGGTGTGAGGTGGTTTGATCGAGTAAGTAACGTAAGGGTAAGAGAGATGTGTGGAAATAAAAAGAGCGTGGTTGAGAGAGCAGAAGAGGGTGTTTTGAAATGGTTTGGGCACATGCAGAGAATGAGTGAGGAAAGATTGACCAAGAGGATATATGTGTCGGAGGTGGAGGGAACGAGGAGAAGAGGGAGACCAAATTGGAGGTGGAAAGATGGAGTGAAAAAGATTTTGTGTGATCGGGGCCTGAACATGCAGGAGGGTGAAAGGAGGGCAAGGAATAGAGTGAATTGGAGCGATGTGGTATACCGGGGTTGACGTGCTGTCAGTGGATTGAATCAAGGCATGTGAAGCGTCTGGGGTAAACCATGGAAAGCTGTGTAGGTATGTATATTTGCGTGTGTGGACGTATGTATATACATGTGTATGGGGGGGATTGGGCCATTTCTTTCGTCTGTTTCCTTGCGCTACCTCGCAAACGCGGGAGACAGCGACAAAGCAAAAAAAAAAAAATAATAATTATTTTTTCATTACGAAGAAGTATTTTAACTTAATTTTCCTTATAAATTTGTTCTTTAATTAAAGCTTTAGTGAGAGCCCCTTTTGAGGTACATGCACCAAAAAATGTGAATTCTTTTAGTGCCTGGATGTATCCTTTTTTTTATTTTGTTTGTCATATCTGCAGATTGTGTTTCTTAATAGTTCTAGCCCCATCATTATTGCTGCATCATATTGTGGTTTGCGTTTCCTTTTTCAATACATAAGGAAATACACAACCATCCTTTTTTTCTTTACCAGTTTCTTTATTTCTTAGTGTAGATTTATGCCTGTCCAAGAAGATTCAGAATTTCCCCTCATATGTTGCAAAAGTTAATCTTTGTTTACATAATCATACATATTAAGTGTTCCAATCCTCAGTTTTCTCATACCTCAGTCATTCTCAGGAGAGCCCATCCATCCAGTTCCGAGATTTCCTTGGGGATCTTGTACAGGGGGTTACAGTGCTCAGCTAGCAGGGCCTGTCAGCACAGGTTTACTTGATGGCTTCAGAAGGAGCGTCTTAGCTATAAGATCAGATCCATCATCCACCGAAGGGATGTACCCCATAGGGGGTTGATATATGTTGGAGATAACAGAGTATCCATTGTATATCACCTTTTTAAACTAATATGTTAATTTGATATTTACTTTTCTTTTCGTTCTATATTTCATGCATCCACCACTATTATTGTAGATGTTTTTGTGGTTAACTGTTTGGGCAGTATGGGAAGAAGTTATTGCAGTTGTAGAATGCCATGTCTTATAATCTCTCATTGCTGTTATACAGCTCTTAGAATGTTTCAGAACCCTTTGCTTATGCTATTTCTTCACCTTTTTCATTTATCTACTACTTTAGTATTACAGATGTTATTCTCCCCGTGCTCTAAGTTGTTTCTTGTTTATTTCTTGTTTAAGTACTTGTACTTCCTTTCAGTTGATATATTTCTGCTTATTTGAAAAAGCTGCATTCACACATATATAGATATGCAATTGCTTTTTGTAATTAGATATTTATGTTGTATAGGGAGGGAGTTTCACATTCATAGGCCCCCATCTTTAAAACTTCTCCACTATTATGCAACTTCTTAAACTTTTGTATGCTAATGTATTATCGGTTTCATCACTTGATTTATTCTATTCAACTGTAACATATATGCTACATGAGTACATATTTGCATCTTGTCTAGCAAGTTTCTTGCCTGATTTCATATTATGGTGTCTGGTTGTTTTAAGTTTGGAACCTTCAAAGAATTGTTCCCTCTTGACATCATCAAACTGATTTAAAAACATAAATGTTGTTTTCAAGGCTCTTCTTACTCTATTCTCTTTTACATGGTTGACAAATTGATGGCTTCTCACCTCTCACTATGTTAGCTCTTTTAATTTTGATACCATTTTTGTTGCACTCCTTTAGACCTTCTCTGTTAATTCATTGTGCTTTTTCAAGTGCAGTGACCAAACTTGAGAAGCACATTCTAGTTTTGGCTTGATATGCAGTGTAGAGACTTTGTTGAATAATTTCCTTAACCATGTACTTGAAAGCTGTTCAGTTGTTTTAATATTTTGTCAGCAGACAGTTTGTCTCATTTGCAGTTCTAAGGCAGGCTTTGGCTGCAGGGTTGATAATGTTGAATCTCAAGTTCCTCTTACATTCAGCTTCCTTCCACTTATTTTGAGCTGCAGTAGATAATGTTTGTATTGAGACCTTGTTTTACTGCACCTCATCCTGCTAACTTAGCATCGATTTTTGCTGGAATTTCTCGTTCTGTGTGGCAGACGAACTTTGGAGTTTCTCTTAGTTCTCTTGTAAGTTCTTATAATCTTCATCACTCTTTACTCTCCTTATGACCTTGTCATATCTTCAAATATATTTGAGTACAAGTCCAGTCCTTCCGGCATTATGTATGTATGCATGCCTGTGTGCTTGACCCTAGGATGTCCTGTAAACCAGGGGTTCTTAAATTTTTCTTTCACACATGTTTAGGGGATGGAGACACAGTTACGAAAACTTACTTGCTCATTAACATGAGTGCAGGATTTATGGTAAAGTCATACACATAAAGACACAGGTAAAAAAGTATTCTTTTTTTAGAATGTAAGATCTATATTTCAGTGGATGGTTGTTTGAATTTATTTTGGCTTTTCATTGGGCTACTAAGAAATAAGCCATGGACCACATATTAAGAACCTTTTCTGTAAACAGTTGTTTGGGGCTCATAGATTTAGCCTTTGTTAACTTTCGATATCTTATAGATTGCCATTTCCCTCGGAAGATGAAGAAGCATTAACTCAATGGCACATGTTATTTTGAAGGTGCGACTGGGACCTCTGAATCCCCGGTGGTCAAGTTCTCTTATGATTGGTGTCACAGCTCAGTCACCAGAGAAGCTTCACCTCCCTAACACAGCTTTTGCTCTTAAACGAAACACTTGGATCATTTCTGGCGACTCTGTTTTCTACAATGGTGTGAAGGTTAGTCTTATTTTTATCATTACTTGATTTTGATGTTTCATTCAGGTTCTCGAGGAAAGTATCCACTAACCTAAGAAAATTACTTTAGTCTAAGATTACTGTAAATATCGTATTACTTTTAGTCATATGGCCTGTTGAAAAGTTTTGTTGGATTTGTATGTAGCATTTATGGATCTGGAGAAGGCATATGAAAGGGTTGATAGAGATACTTTGTGGGAGGTCTTAAGAGTATATGGTGTGGAAGGTAAGTTGCTAGAAACAGTGAAAAGCTTTTATCAAGGATGTAAGACGTACAAATAGGAAGGGAGGAGAGTGATTGGTTTCCATTGAAGTATGGTCCACGGGGGGGCGTGGGATGTCCCCATGGTTGTTTAATTTGTTTATGGACGGGGTGGTTAGGGAGGTAAATGCAAGAGTTTTAGAGAAAGGAGCGAGTATGCAGTCTGTTGGGGATGAGCGGGCCTGGGAAGTGAGTCAGTTGTTGTTTGTCAGTGATACAGCACTGGTGGCTGATTCGAGTGAGAAACTGCAAAAGTTGGTGTCCAAGTTTGGAAAAGTGTATGAAAAGAGAAAATTGGGAGTAAATGTGAATAAGAGCAAGGTTATTAGGTTCAGCAGGGTTAAGGGACAGGTGAGTTGGGATGAATTTTGAATGGACAAAAATTGGGCAAGTTAAGTGTTTTAGATATCTGGGAGTGGACCTAGCAGTGAATGAAACCAAGGAAGCGAAAGTGAGTTACAGGAAGGGGGAAGGGGCAAAGGTTTTGGGAGTGATGAAGAATGTGTGGAAGGAGAGAATGTCATCTCAGAGAGCAAAAATGGGTATGTATGAAGAAATAGTGATTCCAACAATATCATATGGTTGCAAGGCATGGGCTATAGATAGGGTTGTACAGAGGAGGGTGGATGTGATGGAAATGAAATGTTTGAAGACAGTATGTGGTGTGAGGTGGTTTGATCAAGTAAGTAATGAAAGGGTAAGGGAGATGTGAGGAAATAAAAGGAGTGTGGTTGAGACAGGAGAAGAGGGTGTTTGGAAATGGTTTCAGCATAAGGAGAGAATGAGTGAGGAAAGGATGACTAAGAGGATATATATGTCAGAGGTAGAGGGAACAAGGAGAAGTGGGAAACCAAATTGGAGATGGAAGGATGAAGTGAAAAAGATTTTGAGCTATCAGGGCCTGAACATAAGGGAGAGTGAGAGGCTTGCAAGGAGTAGTGAATTGGAACGATGTGGTACACCAGGGTTGACGTGCTGTCAGTGGACTGATCCAGGGCATGTGAAACATTTGGGGTGAACCATGGAAAGGTCTGTGGAGCCTGGATGTGGATAGAGAGCTGTGGTTTTGGTTCATTACACATGACAGCTAGAGAAGCAGTGTGAATGAATGTGACCTTTTTTGTCTGTGTTCCTAGCGCTGCCTCGCTGAAGCAGGGGGTAGCGATACTGTTTCTTGTTTGGCAGGATAGCACCAGGAATAGATGAAGGCAAGCAAGTATGAATATGTATATATGTCTGTGTATGTGTATGTATATGTATGTATCTCTGTATATGTTGATATGTATATGCTTTATTTTTATTATATTTGACTGCCATTTCCCGCTTCAGCGAGGTAGCGCAAGGAAACAGACAAAGAAAGGCCCATCCAATTATATACACATGTATATACATAAACACCCATACATGTACATATACATACATATACAGATACATACCAACATATACATACTCAGACATATACCTATATACACATGTATTTGTTCATGCTTGCGTTCATCCATTCGCTACCCTTTGCTTCAGCAAGGCAGCGCTAGGAAAAATAAACAAAAAAGGCCACATTCATTCACACTCATTTTCTAGCTGTCATGCATAATGCACCGAAACCACAGCTCACTCTTTACATCCAGGCCTCACAGACCTTTCCATGTTTTACCCCCAGACATTTCATATGCCCTGGTTCAGTCCATTGACAGCACATTGACCCCGGTATACCACATCGTTCCAATTCACTCTATTCCTTGCACATTCTCACCCTCCTGTATGTTTAGGCCATGATCACTCAAAATCTTTTTCACTCCATCCTTCCACCTCCAGTTTGGTGTCCCGCTTCTCCTTTATACCTCCACCTCTGACACATATATCCTCTTTGTCAATCTTTCCTCATTCATTCTCTCCATATGTCCAAACCATTTCAACACACCCTCTTCAGCTCTCTCAACCACACTCTTTTTATTTCCACACATCTCTCTTACCCTTTCATTTCTTACTCAACCAAACCACCTTACACCACATATTGTCCTTAAACACTTCATTACCAACACATCCACCCTCCTCATATAACCCTATCTATAGCCCATGCCTTGCAACCATATAACAATGTTAGAACTACTTTTCTTTCAAACATACCCATTTTTCCTCCGAGATAACGTTCTCTCCTTCCACACATTTTTCATCACTCTCAGAACCTTCACCCCCTCCCCCACCCTGTTACTTCCGCTTCCATGGTTCCATCCACTGCTAAGTCCACTCCCAAATATCTAAAACACCTCTCTTCCTCCAGTTTTTCTCCATTCAAACTTACATCCCAATTGACTTGTCCCTCAACCTTACTGAACTTAATAACCTTGCTCTTATTCACATTTACTCTCAACTTTCTCCTTTCACACTCTTTCCAAACTCAGTCTCCAACTTCTGCAGTTTCTCACACGAATCTGCCACTTGAGGTGTATCATTGGCAAACAACTGCCTCGCTTCCCAGGCCATCTCATCCCCAACATACTGCATACTCACCCCTCTCGCCAAAACTCTTGCATTTACCTTGCTGATCACCCTATCCATGAATTAATTAAACAGCCATGGGGACATCACACACCCCTGCTGCAAACTGACATTCAATGGGAACCAATCACTCTCCTCTCTTCCTACTCGTACACATGCCTTACATCCATGGTAAAAACTTTTCACTGCTTCTAGCAACTTACCTCCCACACCATATACTCTTAAAACGTTCTACAAAGCATCTCTATCAGCCCTATCATATACCTTCTCCAGATCCAAAAATGCTACATACAAATCCATCTATTTTTCTAAGTATTTCTTACCTTCCTCAAAGCAAATGCCTGATCCACACATCCTCTACCACTTCTGAAACCACACTGCTCTTCCCCAGTCTGATGGTCTGTGCCTTCACCCTCTCACTGAATACCCTCCCATATAATTTCCCAGGAATACTCAACAAACTTTTTTTTTCATACATATTCGCCTAATCCCACATGAGTGAGGTGGCGTTAAGAACAGAGGAGTGAGCCTTAGAGTGTATCCTCATTTGGCCCACCTCTCTGTTCCTTCTTTTGGAAGAATATGAATGGGAGGGGAGGATTTCCAGCCCCCTGTTTCCTCCTCCTTTAGTCGCCTTCCACAACACGCAGCGAACACATGGGAAGTATTCTTTCTCCCCTATTCCCAGGGATAACTCAACAAACTTATGCCTCTGTAATTTGAACACTCACCTTTATCCCATTTGCCTTTGTACAATGCCACTATGCATGCATTCTGCTGATCATCAGGAACTTCACTGTTCTCCATACATACATTGAGTATCCTTCCCAGCCAATCAACAACACAGTCACCCCTTTTTTAATAAATTTCATGGCAGTACCATCCAAACCCACCACCGTGCTGGATTTCGTCTTCTGCAAAGCTTTCACTATCTCTTCTCCCTTTACCAAGCCATTCTCCCTGACCCCTCTCACTTTGCACAGTACTCCAACCAAAGTACCCTATATCTGCCACTCTCTCATCAAACACATTCAACAAACCTTCAAAATACTCACACCATATTCTCACTTCATCACTACCTATCATTACATCCCCACTTGTCCCTTCGTTGATGTTCCCACTTATTCTCTTGTCTTATGCTCGTTATTTACCTGCTTCCAAAACATCCTTTTATTTAATGATACTCTCTCACCCCAACTCTCATTTGCCCTCTTTTTCAACCCTTGCACCTTTCTCTTGACCTCTTGCTGCTTTCTTTTATGCATCTCCCAGTCATTTGCACTACTTCCCTGCAAGTATTGTCCAAATGCCTCTCTTTTTTCTCACAAACAACCTTACTTCATCTCTTCACTCACTACCCTTTCTAATCTGCCCACCTCCCACCTTCTCATGCCACATGCATCTTTTGTGAGCCATCACTGCTTCCCTAAATACATCCCATTCCTCTCCCACTCCCCTCCTGTCATTTGCACACACCTTTTGGTATTCTACACTCAGTCTCTCCTGGTACTTCCTCACAGAAGTCTCCTTGTGTGTGTATATATACACATGGGTATATGAACGGATGGGTCTTTCTTCGTGTGTTTCCTGGTGCTACCTCGTTGATGCAGGAAATGGCGATGAAGTATGATAAGTAAATATAAATAAATGTGTGTGTGTGTGTTTCTTTGTCACCAGTAAATGTAATTATGGTACAATAGTAAGAAGTACAGTACTGTATAGAGAACAGTCTAAATAAGATGCAGTGCAACTCAACCTTGTGAAACATAATATGCATGTGCTGTGTGCCCTTTAACTTGTGCTGCTCCAGCCCAGCATATGAGGTCCTCCAGAACTCAGGCATACATGCAGTAGTGAGGTGTGTGTTATTTTTCTGAAAGTGTTTTGTTGCAAACAGATATGATTATTTGGGGTTTTCAACACTAATATCTGTTACTTTGTAAGAGTGTCACAGCTTCACAAATGCATACATAATATGAGAACTTTACACTTATAAAGAACTTGGCTTCACTGAACAGAAATAGGAAATACCAAGGCAGTGTGGACTCAGTTAAAGGGTCAACTAAATACTAGATAACTGCTCTTTCAGATGCTCATTGGGCCATGCCTCTAGTAGAGAAATAGTTATTCATCCTTGAAAATTTACATTTTTGACTTGTTGCCTATTTCCCTTGAATGGAGGTTGGTCAAAACATTGATTGTATCAGAACCACTGTACTTCAGCTTGCTTTGCTTTCAGATCAAAGGGCGATATGGACCTCACTTGGATAGCCTAGCCGGGGGAATTGGTGGTACAGGAGGTCATGTAGTTGGCGTAATGGTGGACCATGAGGCACGACTACATCTTCTTGTAAATGGCGTGGATCAAGGTGTTGCAGCTAAGGAGATCCCACCAAATCCATACGTGATACTGGATTTGTATGGCCAGTGTCAGGAGGTCAGTACTCACAGTTGTGTTTCTGTGATATAAGAAAGACTCATACATGTTTTATAACATTTGGAGAATATATGTAACATAAAGTGTCAGACAAAAGTTTATACCTTTCCTCATTCCCATGAACAGGTAGTCATCAGCAACAGCTGTGTGAATAGTGAGACCCCCATCACCTCTATTTCCACAACTATTGGTAATATAACTACTACCAGTACAATCACTAGCAACACTACAATCAACACGTCAACATTCACGACCACTGTCCCTACCACTAACTCTAACTCCTCCATCACTACCAACTCTGTTACCTCCAATACTACACAGCTTGGTCAGGAACAAAACAAAAAGAACCTCATGAAGACTCACCACCATCATCATCATCACCATCACCATCATCATCACCACATGCATAATAACATGCAACAACAGCCACAGTCACAGCAGCAGTCTCAGCCCTCCCAGCAATTAAGCAGTGGCATGATGCTTACCAGTTTCAACCAAGATAATAGTAGCAGTAACATCTCTAATAATGACTCAAGTGTAGTAAGACAACCTAGCTCCAACATTGAGGCAGAGCACATCACGCAGTCTCATCCACCTAAAGATAAAGATAAGGTGAGGATCTTTAAGGAGGTGTTTTGGTGACTATTTTGTATAACAGTGAATTGTTGGGATTTTTTTTTCTACTCATAGTATATACATGGATAGTAATGACATAGATAGACCTTCAGTCTAGATTGTTTGCAATCAAGCAGTGTTCAAATTATGGGTTTATTCAGATTATAGAGCATGTCTTTCAGGTGAGCTTTTCCAGTTTTAGATGTTTGTGTGTATTACATTTAAGTATATGCTATATCAAACATTTAAGAAAACATTTATTTATTTTGCTTACCCAGAAATCTTCCTTGTCTCTGTTTGTAACAGGATGAATGTGGACTAAGGTTTAATTTGATTATTATGTAGAGAATGAAGTGCTAAGGGTGGATGCTTGTAGGATACCATTATAAGAGTAGAACAAAAGCAAAACAGTACAAATAATGGAATTAATTAAAAAAAGCATAAAACATTACCATCTCAGATTCAAATTGTGGAAACTCTTTGACTATTTTGCAAGAATCTTATATGTATGGGCATTTGAATGTTAGGTGTTTTTGGATTTTGGATATTCAGATTGGAGATCTGCAAATGTGCAAGAGTTTCTGCAATGACCACCCTCACTAATCTTAGGTATATAGTCCATTGTCTTGACTTTGGTACAGATGGCTATGATTATTTAAAAACGAATCTATGAAATATATATATTGCAATATTGTTATGGAAGCACAATAAATTTTATTTATATCAGTGAGTTTCATGCAAAGTTATTGAGGCAGTAGTCATTTTCCTTTTCCATAAAATCCTACTCTCTTAACTCTTTTATGATATACCAGGAATCAAGAACAGTCTCTATGACAGACAGATTCTCTTTTAATGTTGAACTATGGAAGTATAAAATGAAATATCCATTAGATTGTTTTCCTTATTTGTGTGTGTGTATAATGAGGGTTTTGATATATTTTGCCTCCACCTTTCAGGATGTGATCCGAGCCTTACCAGACAGCAGTATGGTGAAGAATTGTGAATATCAGAATATGTGCCATCGGTTTAAAACCTCCTTAGCCTTGCCAGGTAAGAGATTGATGTGCTTAAAGCCTCAGTCCTTGTTAACAATTGTAAAAGTACCAGTTAATCCCTCATCTACAGTACCTTCATGATGGCATCAGCAACCCCTATTGGCTGTACATTTTATTACTTTTCCTCCTTGAAACGTGAAATAAAACCAAAACTTTTGATATTCATTTTGTTATTTGTATACATAAATTTGCTCTTATGTTCCATTAGTAGAAGATTACCAAGTATCTTTCTTATTGTATATATCATTTGTGATTTCATCTTGTTTCATGGAAGACTAGTTGTAAGGTCTGTGTAGGCTAGCTTAGACCTTGGCTGTTGTAACAGAAGCTCTATGAATCATGATGGTTGTTTTGTAAATGAAATTTGATAATGATTAAAGTTCTTTGTTCTTCCATTCTTTAATTTTTATATCAAATAGATGCCTTTTAGATTTTTTTTGAACTCTTACTGGCCATGCATTTCAGACTCTTGGAAATGTTATTCATGAAAGAATTAACCCCCAATTTTAGACAAAAATTTTGTCTCAAAAGTTCAGTTTACACAGGTATATACAGTGACTGTAAAATCCTTTGTCCTCTCTCTATATATTTTCAGAGGCGATATACATCTAAGGTTTATTGTGGGTACAAGTATATGAAACTCTGAGGATGAAATCATTCTACATCTGGTCCATGAGACTAATGTTTCTAATAGTGTAAGCCTCAGCATCCCACCTTAATGTGCCTCAGGCCATCTTGAGGGAACGATATTCTTTTCCTACTCCTCCAGGCTGCCACTTCATTTTTGGAATTACACTTCTAGGCACTGTATTTCTTCCACATGTGCTTCAAGATGGTTGCTTCTTATCTTTCTAAGGTAGAGAAAACCCAAATTCTTGCCTGAAGTCAAGAAAATGTTGGTACACGTGAGATTTCTAGGCACACTCTGTGCTCAGAATGTATGATCAGGCAGTGCTTCCTGCAAAACCTTATTAGTTCCTTGCCTCATCCAGGAGATTGTAACCCTTTGAACCCAAATGTGAAGCTAGCATACTTCAGGAACTTTGCCAATTCCATGCCAAGGCATGTAAGTGTGACATCTTTGAAATTGTTTGGGGAGGTAGACAAGGTTTTTATGGACACTGAACGGTGTATTGAATGCTAGTGACATTTCCTGTCATTTGCTATAATGAATATTATTGATTTCAAATTTCAGTGGAAATAATTTCATGTGTGGCGGCAGGGTGGCAATGGGAATGGATGAAGACAGCAAGTATGAATATGTACATGTGTAAATATGTATGTCTGTGTATGTATATGTATGTATACGTTGAAATGTATATGTATGTATATGTGCGTGTGTGGACGTTTATGTATATATGTGTGTATGTGGTTGGGTTGGACTATTCTTTCGTCTGTTTCCTTGCACTGCCTCACTAACACGGGAGACAGCTATTTCATGTGTGGTGGGGTGGCATTAGGAATGGATGAAGGCAGCATGTATGAATATGTACATGTGTATATATGTATATGTCTTTGTATGTATATGTATGTATATTTTGAAATGTATATGTATGTATATGTGCATATGTGGGCGTTTATGCATATACATGTGTATGTGGGTGGGTTGAGCCATTCTTTTGTCTGCTTCCTTGCGCTACCTCGCTAACGCGGGAGACAGCAATTAAGTATGATAAAGATGAATGTATTTATCATTTTCAGTTATGCTTAATTGCGATTGTAAGGCATAGATACTCTTCACTCTCAGATTCTGCAGAAATGTATTTGCATATTTTAAGAACTCTTTAGCTATAAGATTTAGATATGTTGGCTTATTTTTTATTTTTTGATAGGGATATTGTTACACTTAAATAAACAGATATTGGAAGGATGTATAGGTAAGGTACCCATAAGCATTGTGATATTTGCAATGAGCTTCATGGCCTTTATTATAAAGAATGGCAGATTTCATATTTTTTCATTCATTTTTCTTTTTCACCAGAAGGGTACTTCAGCTCAGATGGGAACTTATGCTATTGTGAAACCTGCCACAAAATACGAGGTGATGAACCCTACTATGCAAAAGGTAACTAGGAGTTGAATGAAATCTTCAGTCTGTTTATTCTTCATCAAACCAACTTTCTCACAGGAAACCAAAAGGTTAATGATCTTTACATGCCTTCTGCTGCACTGCAGTGCGCTATGTCATCTTGTTCTTGCAGATATCTCCATTGACCCCTGCCTTTCCACCATACCCTCTTTCATCTATATCTTTTGCTTATTGCAAGGAATGGTGAAACCATAGAGCCATCGAAGAAGATAGGAAAGTCATGAATTTTAGAAAGAGAAATAAAAACAAATTAGGAAATTTGGTTTTACACTTTGTAAACTTTACTTGGTTACAGTATCCCTCTTGGGAAATCCTATCCAAGTACAGATTTATACAAAAGAAACAAGATATAGTTCATACAAGAAAAGATGGAGTAGGTTTGTAAGAAGAAAAAGCATGTAAAGTTGAATCATAAGCATATGAGTTCATTTGATGAAGTACTTAAGAATGAAGGTCATTGATAAAGAGGAAGATGGAGGATCACAGGCCAACACTCTTAGTAACACCTCTCTTGATAGGGAAAGTCACAGATGTTGATCCATCAGCAGTTGCACAGATGGACCAACCAGAAAAAAAGAATGTGAAAATGAGAGTAATGAAGAGAATCCAAAAGAAGGGAGTTTGGAAATGAGATCTTTGTGCCAGACCCCCTAGAAGCTTTCAAAGTATAAAAGAGTTATGATTTAGGATTCCCCAGAGTCTGAGAGATGATTAACAGACAGTACTATCATTGGAAAATGTATCACCCTTGGATCCCACTTAATGAAAACTATGCTGGTGATCAGAGAGAAGGCCTAAGGTTCAATATGCTTTAGGAAATGGAAACTGAGAAGATATTCAAAGACTTTTCCATGATGTTGTGAGTGGATCATACAAGTAACCATAAATGCAAGTTCTCTCACATTCTTTCAGAGCACAAGGAGGGATTCCATCTAGTTGATACAACTTTAGTCCAGAAATGGAAATACAATACTTTTTAGAATACATGAAGAGATACAATTGCAAGAAGAATTTGATTAATAAGAGATGCATCAGGATGTAAAGGGGTGTCATACTTAACTACAGTGCCATTAAAGGAAAATAGTGTCTCATTTCATAAAGCATTTGTGTTTGCTCTCTTATGTCAGAGCCTTGTACCCCTTTTATTTAAATCATTTCATTATAGATAAGGTCAGCATAGTCCCTTGGCAGGACACCATGCTAGAATTTTGTCTCAAAATGATGACCTTAGAGATTGAATATGTGTAATTTCAAGATGATTAAAGCAAACCTCTGTGACTGAGGTATGGTTCTAGTTTTCTAGATAAATACAGTGGAACATAGAGCAGTATAACAAGCAATGTTATGTTCAGGAATGAGTTTAACCTGTAGTTTAGATTCAGGAAATGAGTGTTTCACATCCAGATATGCTATACATAGCATTGGTTAGGTTGTGGTACATCCAGATATGCTATACATAGCATTGGTTAGGTTATGGTTTATGGACGAAATGCATTGAGTTATAACTTAATTGTAAATCAGTGCTGATGTAATTACTATGATTTTTTGTTTTTATAGCTGATAAGTTAGGCTTCCTGCTGAAACAACAGGATTTGGAAGATGACTAGTGTACATTTTCTTCCACAGTTAAGGAGATAGCCATTTTGGAGAAATGATAATAAGAGCCTGGAATGTTTGTAAAAGAGATATTTGTACCTTTTGATATTCTGTATTTTCAAAAGACTTCCTGTAACCACTTTCTTTTCATGTCCCATTTAATAGGATTTTAGGGTTTCTTGCATGGTTTATTTAGCATCTTTTAGGGAATATGAGGGATTTTTTGACAAGTATCTCCTTTGTAATGTCTTTTTATCACATCTTTGCTGTAAGCAATGAGTTCTTTACCATCATCCATTAAGCTATGTTTTTATATCCCCTGCCTGCTGTTTAAATGATTGTAGGAAATAAATGAGTTTTAAACTCCTAAAAAGCTATCTTGTCTTACAAGGGAGGTCTGCCAACAAGCCTTCCTTTTCTTTCCCATCCCTGCTTACTCTTCTCACTCTTTCACATCCTGTTATATAGTTTGTTATTTGTTCAGATTAAGATTCTGTCTTTTGCATGGCTTGTTTGCAGCTTATGATTCATGGCATGAAAATAGGGAAATATTAATGAACAATTTGTAATACAAGGTGATCCTTCCTTTAAGTGCAAATGGTGGGTAAACCACTGTGTAGTATGTTATTGGGATTATGCCAGGATATCACCCCAAATGAAGTAGAATTTTCTGATATCCCTTGCTCACTGGCCTCTCCTATCAGAACTACCTTTTCACAATTGCAAATACATTGCTTTATTATTGCTGTTGATCTTTGATACTTTGAAATGCACAGAGGCTGTTGACTCGAGTGTTTGGTAAGGGGTCTGCATGCTGCTACACACAGTGTTTATTGATTGATTATAGTGTCATCACTTCTAACTTATGATTTATGGAGATGCAGCAGAATTGATTATAGTGTCATAACTTCTAACTTATGATCTATGGAGATGCAGCAAAACAGATTCAGTTTGAAATTAGCCTCAAGATAACTGGATATTTTTATATTTCAGGAAACCCACCAAAGCACTATGCACAGCCATTTGGGTGGTGTCGGTTTTCCCTGGTGAGTGGGGTGGGTGACAACAATGAGTCATGGCACATGGCATACCATGGTACTAGACCTGGTGCAATCAGGCGGATGTTGGATAAGGGCGAGTTGCTCTTTAGTGGTAAGATCTCTGTCATTTAGCAAGTACTTTACTATTGCAAACTTCATTTTTCTTTTTGAGTATATTTGAATATGTCTTGAATATATCTGATTGAATTAGGGAACTTGAATGTGACATATCTCATAATCCCTTGACTGATGAATTAGGGAACTTGAATGTGACATGTCTCATCATCCCTTGACAGGTGAATTAGGGGTAAGCTCAACTCTTGCTGGTCGCCGTAGTAAGGATGACGATAGTGATGGCTCTCAGCTGTGTTTTTCTCCCACTATCATGTATGCATCTGCTGACCAATTTGCTCCTGCTGTTATGTAAGTATGATATGTGTTACATAGAGTTAGATACATAGATTGATAAGAGAGAGCAGGCATTTTTAATAAGTTACCAAAATAACTTGAAATATTTCATAGTTGGTTTTGTCAAGTAAATTTAGCAGAATTACACTTTAATGAACCTGTATTGAACATGTTGTCATCCAAAAAACTTGTATAAACAAACATGATGAGTATGTCATCATGACCTTCAGAAATTCACAGAGACTCCATTTACTATTCAATTGTTTTGTTTGATGGTTTAAATTATGCATGATATGTTTTCCATTCTATTTGTGAGCAGTGTGTGTTTGGTATGTTTGAGTGTGGGCTAGATTATAAACACAGTATACATTGTTGTCTTTGAAGTGACTTTTTTTTTACCAGCTAAAGTTATTCTCAGTACCCTTAAGATGGATAAGGTTAAGGAGAATGGTTAATGTATAAAGGAAACTGTCTTTCTAGCATATGTAGGAAATGTAAAATGCGGTAAATATTGGAAAGAGATATTTTTGATAGAAAAATTGGGTAGAGTGCGGACAAGGAAAACATGACAACCACTTAGAAAAAATATCTGATAAACATTGAATGTTTATGGATCTGTAATACATGCACCAAAAACAGTGACAGACAAAGTTTACAGCTTAGGAAAGGAAGTATGATAGAGAAATTCACAGATATCCACTACTAGGCCCCACAGACCTGTCAGGGTGGTTTCTCCTCGCTACTTCATATTTCCTCGTTCATTTCATTAAAGAGTGTTCCTCCTTTATACCACATCGCTTCAGTTCACTCTATCCCTTGCATGCCTTTCACCCTCCTGCATGTTCAGGCCCAAACCACTCAAATTATTATTTTCTCCATCCTTGTGTCTCCAATTTGGTTCTCTTCCTCCTCTTTTTCTCCACATATGGCACATATATCCTGTCCTCATTCATTCTCTCCATATGTCCTAAACATTTCAGCATACCCTCTTCAGCTTTCTCATCTGCACTCTTATTATCGTATCTCTCTTACCTTTTTATTAGGTACTCGGCCAAACCACCTCACACCACATATTGTCCTCGGATGTTTCATTTCCAATATATTCACCATTCTTTGCCTACTCACATCCAAGCAATAATGTTGACACTACTGTACCTTCAAACATACCCATTTTTGCCCTCCAAGATATTTTCCTCTCTCTCTACATATTCCTCTGCTCCCAGAACCTTTATCCCTTCAATCACCCTGTAACTTATTTACATTTCTATGGTTCACATTCTGCCATGTCCACTCCCAGGTATCTAAAACACTCCACTTCCTCCTAATTTTCTCCTTTCAAACTCGCATCCCAGTTAAACTGACCCTCTGCCCTGCTTCACCTAATAACCTTGCATTTGTTCACATTTACTCTCAGCACCCTCCTTTTACACTCAATTCCAAACTCAGACTCCAACTTCTGCAATTTCTTACTCAAATCTAACCCAACCACAGTATCAAGTCATCAGCAAACAAGAACTGACTCACTTCCCAGGCCCCCTTATCCCATATACACTGCTAATGTCATTTGAAAGACACAATAGTAATACATATCTAAGAGAAAAGGTGTGAGAAATAGAAGACACAGTATTGAAATTAAAGGATGGCAGAAAACAAAAAGAAAATGAAGAAAACAGGCACCATTAAGTATGAAGAAAGGTAATGAGACATGCAGACATTATTTCAGAGGCAGGTGCAAACACTGTGGTGAACATGAGTTTAATCACCTCAAAATGTGTATGTAAGCACTCCTTTTTTGAAATTTTGATGCCATAGGATGCTGTGATTAAATAAATCTGTTTAAGCATGACAAATTTCCTATGTGCAAATGGGGAGATGAATGAGGTTTATGCACCCACAAAGCTTAGCCCTAACTGAAATTTACTTTTACTATATGAATGATAAAGGGTGTAGAAATTGGAGAATTTTTTATTTAAACTTGTAGTACCAGTGGAATATGATGAAAATGCTGAAAGGAAAAGTAATGAGGATTTCTTTAGGTACTGAGATATATGTATAGAAAGGTATGAACAGAGATGGAGACCATTTAATGTAAACCAGAGAAGGAAATACTGGAACAAACATAGTCTGGAAAACAGATAGAGAAATATCAAAATCAACAGATGTGCCACCCAGGAAAAATATTGAGAAAAGCAAAAATTTTATTAGAAATACATACCTCTATTTACCAAAAAACGAGAATGTTATGGTATTGTGAACCAATATTGGCAAGAACATGAAACACATTAAACAAATCAAAATAAGAGAACAAGATGAAATGAGAAGTTGGGCAAATACTGCCCAGATTTTGACTGGTACAGAAACCCACCATACCATTGCAATTCTTTTTTGTTAGTGTACCAATCGAAGAAAGTTTTAACAAATGGAAATAGAGTAATAGAAAAATCATATAACGTGATTGAGATAAAGAACACATTGTTTGAAAATAGAAATGAACTAACAACACATGAGATACAAAGCAGAAAGAGAGAAGACACAATTACCAAAAACAAGCTTGGGACTATTAAAGAAATAGAGAATTCTTAGTAGGTGATATATTTAAACATACGAAGTCTTATAAGTGATAACTTTAGAATTGAATAATATTAGTTACAAATTACCAAGGATAATAGCACAGTCTCTAATTAACATGTCACAAACTAAGCTAAATGGAAAAGTTAGGGGTTAACTGAATTTAGAACAGTTTGAAACATTCAAAGAATATAGAACCAAATTAAAGCAAGTTGTGATATATGTGTCCAAAATAGGTTAGGTTAGGAAAATGGGTAATGAAAATGAGTCACAATAAATGTGAACTTATTACAGTGAGCATTCCTTCCATTAACACAATTAATCTAGTGTTATATAGACCACCTAAAATGAAGCCAAATGACCTTTGAATAATTTTAGTAAAAGTAGAAATATTGGAGGGATTCAAGAAACCTGATCTGATGAAGATATGGGCTGCTGACTATTTTGGTGAATGGCAAGAAAGAGAAGATTTTGAATGTAAAGACTTTTACTGAGGAAAATTAATGGATCAGCATCTCCAAAGACTAACTAACTTATGTGAATGATTTAATCTTGTGCAGTTAAACCACAGGCTCACAAGAAGGAACATAACAGTAGATCTTATTTTCACAAATGACATGGCCCTGTTTTTAGGTATAGAAGTAAATAATATATGCCTCACAACATCATAGAAGTCACCACTTTGTATAAAGTGAAAATGAATGAATGTGACCATAATACAGCAACACTGGACAATGTTGGGTCAAGTGATTTAAATTTTCACCATGACAGATCACTCTGGAAAGAGATAATTGAAAGAATTATAAAATGAAGTTGGAATGAGTCCTTCAAAGACAATAACCTTATAACAAACACGAGAGTATACTTTCCAAGGCCAAGCCAAATAATCATTGAACAGATACCAAAGAAAAAGGAAAGTATAAAATGGAAAAATACAAGGGGACATAAAAATGTGCGCAAATAAAAGAAAGGCATGGAAAAAGAAGAAAAGGATATTGACAAAGAAGCAAGAGTAATAGAATTAGATGAGGATATAAAGAACACAGATGTAAAGATAATGCAACCCCATAGAAGAGAACAGAAATGAAGTAATAGTTATACAAAACATGGAAGGAAATTCAAGTTTACTTTTGACATACATGAACAAATTAAAAAGTAAGAAAAATTGATAGTCCTTATAAGATAGGAGTTAAATACAAATGTGATAAGGAGGTAAGTATACAAATGTGACTTCAGCAAAATATGTAGGATGTTGATTGAACAGTACGAATTGGCTGGCATTCAGCTCGAAATTAAAGAATTTGAAAAATTAACTAACATGATGAAAATGTTCTCATAGATATTGAGTGTACATGGGGTGTTCAGTGTTGTAAATGGAAATGGTGAAGGGCTTGTAGATTTTTTTTTTTTTTTTTTTTTTTTTTTTGCCGCTGTCTCCCGCGTTTGCGAGGTAGCGCAAGGAAACAGACGAAAGAAATGGCCCAACCCACCCCCATACACATGTATATACATACGTCCACACACGCAAATATACATACCTACACAGCTTTCCATGGTTTACCCCAGACGCTTCACATGTCTTGATTCAATCCACTGACAGCACGTCAACCCCGGTATACCACATCGCTCCAATTCACTCTATTCCTTGCCCTCCTTTCACCCTCCTGCATGTTCAGGCCCCGATCACACAAAATCTTTTTCACTCCATCTTTCCACCTCCAATCTGGTCTCCCTCTTCTCCTCGTTCCCTCCACCTCCGACACATATATCCTCTTGGTCAATCTTTCCTCACTCATTCTCTCCATGTGCCAAAACCGTTTCAAAACACCCTCTTCTGCTCTCTCAACCACGCTCTTTTTATTTCCACACATCTCTCTTACCCTTACGTTACTTACTCGATCAAACCACCTCACACCACACATTGTCCTCAAACATCTCATTTCCAGCACATCCATCCTCCTGTGCACAACTCTATCCATAGCCCACGCCTCGCAACCATACAACATTGTTGGAACCACTATTCCTTCAAACATACCCATTTTTGCTTTCCGAGATAATGTTCTCGACTTCCACACATTCTTCAAGACTCCCAGAATTTTCGCCCCCTCCCCCACCCTATGATCCACTTCCGCTTCCATGGTTCCATCCGCCGCCAGATCCACTCCCAGATATCTAAAACACTTCACTTCCTCCAGTTTTTCTCCATTCAAACTTACCTCCCAATTGACTTGACCCTCAACCCTACTGTACCTAATAACCTTGCTCTTATTCACATTTACTCTTAACTTTCTTCTTTCACACACTTTACCAAACTCAGTCACCAGCTTCTGCAGTTTCTCACATGAATCAGCCACGAGCGCTGTATCATCAGCGAACAACAACTGACTCACTTCCCAAGCTCTCTCATCCACAACAGACTTCATACTTGCCCCTCTTTCCAAAACTCTTGCATTCACCTCCCTAACCACCCCATCCATAAACAAATTAAACAACCATGGAGACATCACACACCCCTGCCGCAAACCTACATTCACTGAGAACCAATCATTTTCCTCTCTTCCTACACGTACACATGCCTTACATCCTCGATAAAAACTTTTCACTGCTTCTAACAACTTGCCTCCCACACCATATATTCTTAATACCTTCCACAGAGCATCTCTATCAACTCTATCATATTCCTTCTCCAGATCCATAAATGCTACATACAAATCCATTTGCTTTTCTAAGTATTTCTCACCTGATCCACACATCCTCTACCACTTCTGAAACCACACTGCTCTTCCCCAATCTGATGCTCTGTACATGCCTTCACCCTCTCAATCAATACCCTCCCATATAATTTACCAGGAATACTCAACAAACTTATACCTCTGTAATTTGAGCACTCACTCTTATCCCCTTTGCCTTTGTACAATGGCACTATGCACGCATTCCGCCAATCCTCAGGCACCTCACCATGAGTCATACATACATTAAATAACCTTACCAACCAGTCAACAATACAGTCACCCCCTTTTTTAATAAATTCCACTGCAATACCATCCAAACCTGCTGCCTTGCCGGCTTTCATCTTCCGCAGAGCTTTTACTACCTCTTCTCTGTTTACCAAATCATTTTCCCTAACCCTCTCACTTTGCACACCACCTTGACCAAAACACCCTATATCTGCCACTCTATCATCAAACACATTCAACAAACCTTCAAAATACTCACTCCATCTCCTTCTCACATCACCACTACTTGTTATCACCTCCCCATTTGCACCCTTCACTGAAGTTCCCATTTGCTCCCTTGCTGAAAAAGGTCTGGTGATTGGGAATACCTGGTTTGAAAAGAGAGATATACATAAGTATACATATGTAAGTAGGAGAGATGGCCAGAGAGCATTATTGGATTACATGTTAATTGATAGGCGTGCAAAAGAGAGACTTTTGGACGTTAATGTGCTGAGAGGTGCAACTGGAGTGATGTCTGATCATTATCTTGTGGAGGCGTAGGTGAAGATTTGTAGAGGTTTTCAGAAAAGAAGAGAGAATGTTGGGGTGAGAGGAGTGGTGAGAGTAAGTGAGCTTGGGAAGGAGACTTGTGTGAGGAAGTACCAGGAGAGACTGAGTACAGAATGGAAAAGGGTGAGAACAAAGGAGGTAAGGGGAGTGGGGGATGGAATGGGATGTATATAGGGAAGCAATGATGGCTTGTGCAAAAGATGCTTGTGGCATGAGAAGCGTGGGAGGTGGGCAGATTAGAAAGGGTAGTGAGTGGTGGGATGAAGAAGTAAGATTATTAGTGAAAGAGAAGAGAGAGGCATTTGGGCGATTTTTGCAGGGAAATAATGCAAATGAGTGGGATGAGTGGGAGATGTATAAAAGAAAGAGGCAGGAGGTCAACAGAAAGGTGCAAGACGCAAAAAAGAGGGCAAATGAGAGTTGGGGTGAGAGAGTATCATTAAATTTTTGGGAGAATAAAAAGATGTTTTGGAAAGAGGTAAATAAAGTGCATAAGACAAGGGAACAAATGGTAACATCAGTGAAGGGGCTAATGGGGAGGTGATAACGCATAGTGGTGATGTGAGAAGGAGATGGAGTGAGTATTTTGAAGGTTTGTTGAATGTGTTTGATGATAGAGTGGCAGATATAGGGTGTTTTGGTCGAGGTGGTGTGCAAAGTGAGGGGATTAGGGAGAATGATTTGGTAAACAGAGAAGAGGTAGTAAAATCTTTGCGGAAGATAAAAGCCGGCAAGGCAGCGGGTTTAGATGGTATTGCAATGGAATTTATTAAAAAAAAGGGGATGACTGTATTGTTGACTGGTTGGTAAGGTTATTTAATGTATGTATGACTCATGGTGAGGTGCATGAGGACTGACGGAATGCTTGCATAGTGCCATTGTACAAAGGCAAAGGGGATAAGAGTGAGTGCTCAAATTACAGAGGTATAAGTTTGTTGAGTATTCCTGGGAAATTTTATGGGAGGGTATTGATTGAGAGGGTGAAAGCATGTACAGAGCATCAGATTGGGGAAGAGCGGTGTGGTTTCAGAAGTGGTAGAGGATATATGGATCAGGTGTTTGCTTTGAAGAATGTATGTGAGAAATACTTAGAAAAGCAAATGGATTTGTATGTAGCATTTATGGATCTGGAGAAGGCTTATGATAGAGTTGATAGAGATGCTCTGTGGAAGGTATTAAGAATATATGGGGTGGGAGGCAAGTTGTTAGAAGCAGTGAAAAGTTTTTATCGAGGATGTAAGGCATGTGTACGTGTAGGAAGAGAGGAAAGTGATTGGTTCTCAGTGAATGTAGGTTTGCAGCAGGGGTGTGTGATGTCTCCATGGTGGTTTAATTTGTTTATGGATGGGGTTGTTAGGGAGGTGAATGCAAGAGTTTTGGAAAGAGGGGCAAGTATGCAGTCTGTTGTGGTTGAGAGAGCTTCGGAAGTGAGTCAGTTGTTCACTGATGATACAGCGCTGGTGGCTGATTCATGTGAGAAACTGCAGAAGCTGGTGACTGAGTTTGGTAAAGTGTGTGGAAGAAAGTAAGTTAAGAGTAAATGTGAATAAGAGCAAGGTTATTAGGTACAGTAGGGTTGAGGGTCAAGTCAATTGGGAGGTGAGTTTGAATGGAGAAAAACTGGAGGAAGTGAAGTGTTTTAGATATCTGGGAGTGGATCTGGCAGCGGATGGAACCATGGAAGCGGAAGTGAATCATAGGGTGGGGGAGGGGCGAAAATTCTGGGAGCCTTGAAGAATGTGTGGAAGTCGAGAACATTATCTCAGAAAGCAAAAATGGGTATGTTTGAAGGAATAGTGGTTCCAACAATGTTGTATGGTTGCGAGGCGTGGGCTATGGATAGAGTTGTGCGGAGGAGGGTGGATGTTCTGGAAATGAGATGTTTGAGGACAATATGTGGTGTGAGGTGGTTTGATCGAGTAAGCAATGTAAGGGTAAGAGATGTGTGGAAATAAAAAGAGCGTGGTTGAGAGAGCAGAAGAGGGTGTTTTGAAATGGTTTGGTCACATGGAGAGAATGAGTAAGGAAAGATTGACCAAGAGGATATATGTGTCAGACGGGGAGGGAATGAGGAGAAGTAGGAGACCAAATTGTAGGTGGAAAGATGGAGTGAAAAAGGTTTTGAGTGATCGGGGCTGTACATGCAGGAGGGTGAAAGGTGTTCAAGGAATAGAGTGAATTGGAATGATGTGGTATACCGGGGTCGACTTGCTGTCAGTGGATTGAACCAGGGCATATGAAGCGTCTGGGGTAAACCATGGAAAGTTGTGTGGGGCCTGGATGTGGAAAGGGAGCTGTGGTTTTGGGCATTATTGCATGACAGCTAGAGACTGAGTGTGAATGAATGGGGCCTTTGTTGTCTTTTCCTAGCGCTACCTCGCACACATGAGGGGGAGGGGGATGGTATTCCATATGTGGCGAGGTGGCGATGGGAATGAATAAAGGCAGACAGTGTGAATTGTGTGCATGGGTATATATGTATGTGTCTTTGTGTGTATATATATGTGTACATTTAGATGTATAGGTATGTATATTTGCGTGTGTGGACGTGTATGTATATACATGTGTATGGGGGTGGGTTTGGCCATTTCTTTCGTCTGTTTCCTTGCGCTACCTCGCAAATGCGGGAGACAGCGACAAAGCAAAGCAAATAAATATATATATATATATATATATATATATATATATATATAATTTTTTATTTTTTATTATACTTTGTCGCTGTCTCCCGCATTTGCGAGGTAGCGCAAGGAAATAGACGAAAGAAATGGCCCAACCCCCCCCCATACACATGTATATACATACGTCCACACACGCAAATATACATACCTACACAGCTTTCCATGGTTTACCCCAGACACTTCACATGCCTTGATTCAATCCACTGACAGCACATCAACCCCGGTATACCACATCGCTCCAATTCACTCCATTTCTTGCCCTCCTTTCACCCTTCTGCATGTTCAGGCCCCAATCACACAAAATCTTTTTCACTCCATCTTTCCACCTCCAGTTTGGTCTCCCTCTTCTCCTCGTTCCCTCCACCTCCGACACATATATCCTCTTGGTCAATCTTTCCTCACTCATTCTCTCCATGTGCCCAAACCACTTCAAAACACCCTCTTCTGCTCTCTCAACCACGCTCTTTTTATTTCCACACATCTCTCTTACCCTTACGTTACTCACTCGATCAAACCACCTCACACCACACATTGTCCTCAAACATCTCATTTCCAGCACATCCATCCTCCTGCGCACAACTCTATCCATAGCCCATGCCTCGCAACCATACAACATTGTTGGAACCACAATTCCTTCAAACATACCCATTTTTGCTTTCCGAGATAATGTTCTCGACTTCCACACATTCTTCAAGGCCCCCAGAATTTTTGCCCCCTCCCCCACCCTATGATCCACTTCCGCTTCCATGGTTCCATCCGCTGCCAGATCCACTCCCAGATATCTAAAACACTTCACTTCCTCCAGTTTTTCTCCATTCAAACTCACCTCCCAATTGACTTGACCCTCAACCCTACTGTACCTAATAACCTTGCTCTTATTCACATTTACTCTTAACTTTCTTCTTCCACACACTTTACCAAACTCAGTCACCAGCTTCTGCAGTTTCTCACATGAATCAGCCACCAGCGCTGTATCATCAGCGAACAACAACTGACTCACTTCCCAAGCTCTCTCATCCCCAGCAGACTTCATACTTGCCCCTCTTTCCAAAACTCTTGCATTTACCTCCCTAACACCCCATCCATAAACAAATTAAACAACCATGGAGACATCACACACCCCTGCCGCAAACCTACATTCACTGAGAACCAATCACTTTCCTCTCTTCCTACACGTACACATGCCTTACATCCTCGATAAAAACTTTTCACTGCTTCTAACAACTTTCCTCCCACACCATATATTCTTAATACCTTCCACAGAGCATCTCTATCAACTCTATCATATGCCTTCTCCAGATCCATAAATGCTACATACAAATCCATTTGCTTTTCTAAGTATTTCTCACATACATTCTTCAAAGCAAACACCTGATCCACACATCCTCTACCACTTCTGAAACCACACTGCTCTTCCCCAATCTGATGCTCTGTACATGCCTTCACCCTCTCAATCAATACCCTCTCATATAATTTACCAGGAATACTCAACAAACTTATACCTCTGTAATTTGAGCACTCACTCTTATCCCCTTTGCCTTTGTACAATGGCACTATGCACGCATTCCGCCAATCCTCAGGCACCTCACCATGAGTCATACATACATTAAATAACCTTACCAACCAGTCAACAATACAGTCACCCCCTTTTTTAATAAATTCCACTGCAATACCATCCAAACCTGCTGCCTTGCCGGCTTTCATCTTCCGCAAAGCTTTCACTACCTCTTCTCTGTTTACCAAATCATTTTCCCTAACCCTCTCACTTTGCACACAACCTCGACCAAAACACCCTATATCTGCCACTCTATCATCAAACACATTCAACAAACCTTCAAAATACTCACTCCATCTCCTTCTCACATCACCACTACTTGTTTTCACCTCCCCATTTGCGCCCTTCACTGAATTTCCCATTTGCTCCCTTGTCTTACGCACTTTATTTACCTCCTTCCAGAACATCTTTTTATTCTCCCTAAAATTTAATGATACTCTCTCACCCCAACTCTCATTTGTCCTTTTTTTCACCTCTTGCACCTTTCTCTTGACCTCCTGTCTCTTTCTTTTATACATCTCCCACTCAATTGCATTTTTTCCCTGCAAAAATCGTCCAAATGCCTCTCTCTTCTCTTTCACTAATACTCTTACTTCTTCATCCCACCACTCACTACCCTTTCTAATCAACCCACCTCCCACTCTTCTCATGCCACAAGCATCTTTTGTACAATCCATCACTGATTCCCTAAATATATCCCATTCCTCCCCAACTCCCCTTACTTCCATTGTTCTCACCTTTTTCCATTCTGTACTCAGTCTCTCCTGGTACTTCCTCACACAGGTCTCCTTCCCAAGCTCACTTACTCTCACCACCCTCTTCACCCCAACATTCACTCTTCTTTTCTGAAAACCCATACAAATCTTCACCTTAGCCTCCACAAGATAATGATCAGACATCCCTCCAGTTGCACCTCTCAGCACATTAACATCCAAAAGTCTCTCTTTCGCGCGTCTATCAATTAACACGTAATCCAATAACGCTCTCTGGCCATCTCTCCTACTTACATAAGTATACTTATGTATATATATATATATATATATATATATATATATATATATATATATATTTTTTTTTTTTATACTTTGTCGCTGTCTCCCGCGTTTGCGAGGTAGCACAAGGAAACAGACGAAAGAAATGGCCCAACCCTCCCCATACACATGTACATACACACGTCCACACACGCAAATATACATACCTACACAGCTTTCCATGGTTTACCCCGGACGCTTCACATGCCTTGATTCAATCCACTGACAGCACGTCAACCCCTGTATACCACATCGCTCCAATTCACTCTATTCCTTGCCCTCCTTTCACCCTCCTGCATGTTCAGGCCCCGATCACACAAAATCCTTTTCACTCCATCTTTCCACCTCCAATTTGGTCTCCCTCTTCTCCTCATTCCCTCCACCTCCGACACATATATCCTCTTGGTCAATCTTTCCTCACTCATTCTCTCCATGTGCCCAAACCATTTCAAAACACCCTCTTCTGCTCTCTCAACCATGCTCTTTTTATTTCCACACATCTCTCTTACCCTTACGTTACTTACTCGATCAAACCACCTCACACCACACATTGTCCTCAAACATCTCATTTCCAGCACATCCATCCTCCTGCGCACAACTCTATCCATAGCCCACGCCTCGCAACCATACAACTTTGTTGGAACTACTATTCCTTCAAACATACCCATTTTTGCTTTCCGGGATAATGTTCTCGACTTCCACACATTTTTCAAGGCTCCCAAAATTTTCGCCCCCTCCCCCACCCTATGATCCACTTCCGCTTCCATGGTTCCATCCGCTGCCAGATCCACTCCCAGATATCTAAAACACTTCACTTCCTCCAGTTTTTCTCCATTCAAACTCACCTCCCAATTGACTTGACCCTCAACCCTACTGTACCTAATAACCTTGCTCTTATTCACATTTACTCTTAACTTACTTTCTTCCACACACTTTACCAAACTCAGTCACCAGCTTCTGCAGTTTCTCACATGAATCAGCCACCAGCGCTGTATCATCAGCGAACAACAACTGACTCACTTCCCAAGCTCTCTCATCCCCAACAGACTTCATACTTGCCCCTCTTTCCAAGACTCTTGCATTTACTTCCCTAACAACCCCATCCATAAACAAATTAAACAGCCATGGAGACATCACACACCCCTGCCGCAAACCTACATTCACTGAGAACCAATCACTTTCCTCTCTTCCTACACGTACACATGCCTTACATCCTCGATAAAAACTTTTCACTGCTTCTAACAACTTGCCTCCCACACCATATATTCTTAATACCTTCCACAGAGCATCTCTATCAACTCTTATCATATGCCTTCTCCAGATCCATAAATGCTACATACAAATCCATTTACTTTTCTAAGTATTTCTCACATACATTCTTCAAAGCAAACACCTGATCCACACATCCTCTACCACTTCTGAAACCACACTGCTCTTCCCCAATCTGATGCTCTGTACATGCCTTCACCCTCTCAATCAATACCCTCCCATATAATTTACCAGGAATACTCAACAAACTTATACCTCTGTAATTTGAGCACTCACTCTTATCCCCTTTGCCTTTGTACAATGGCACTATGCACGCATTGCGCCAATCCTCCCGCACCTCACCATGAGTCATACATACATTAAATAACCTTACCAACCAGTCAACAATACAGTCACCCCCTTTTTTAATAAATTCCACTGCAATACCATCCAAACCTGCTGCCTTGCCGGCTTTCATCTTCCGCAAAGCTTTTACTACCTCTTCTCTGTTTACCAAATCATTTTCCCTAACCCTCTCACTTTGCACACCACCTCGACCCAAACACCCTATATCTGCCACTCTGTCATCAGACACATTCAACAAACCTTCAAAATACTCATTCCATCTCCTTCTCACATCACCACTACTTGTTATCACCTCCCCATTTACGCCCTTCACTGAAGTTCCCATTTGCTCCCTTGTCTTACGCACCCTATTTACCTCCTTCCAGAACATCTTTTTATTCTCCCTAAAATTTACTGATAGTCTCTCACCCCAACTCTCATTTGCCCTTTTTTTCACCTCTTGCACCTCTCTCTTGACCTCCTGTCTCTTTCTTTTATACTTTTCCCACTCAATTGCATTTTTTCCCTGCAAAAATCGTCCAAATGCCTCTCTCTTCTCTTTCACTAATACTCTTACTTCTTCATCCCACCACTCACTACCCTTTCTAAACAGCCCACCTCCCACTCTTCTCATGCCACAAGCATCTTTTGCTCAATCCATCACTGATTCCCTAAATACATCCCATTCCTCCCCCACTCCCCTTACTTCCATTGTTCTCACCTTTTTCCATTCTGTACACAGTCTCTCCTGATACTTCTTCACACAGGTCTCCTTCCCAAGCTCACTTACTCTCACCACCTTCTTCACCCCAACATTCACTCTTCTTTTCTGAAAACCCATACTAATCTTCACCTTAGCCTCCACAAGATAATGATCAGACATCCCTCCAGTTGCACCTCTCAGCACATTGACATCCAAAAGTCTCTCTTTCGCACGCCTGTCAATTAACACGTAATCCAATAACGCTCTCTGGCCATCTCTCCTACTTACATAAGTATACTTATGTATATCTCGCTTTTTAAACCAGGTATTCCCAATCATCAGTCCTTTTTCAGCACATAAATCTACAAGCTCTTCACCATTTCCATTTACAACACTGAACACCCCATGCATACCAATTATTCCCTCAACTGCCACATTACTCACCTTTGCATTCAAATCACCCATCACTATAACCCGGTCTCGTGCATCAAAACCGCTAACACACTCATTTAGCTGCTCCCAAAACACTAGCCTCTCATGATCTTTCTTCTCATGCCCAGGTGCATATGCACCAATAATCACCCACCTCTCTCCATCAACTTTCAATTTTACCCATATTAATCGAGAATTTACTTTCTTACATTCTATCACATACTCCCACAACTCCTGTTTCAGGAGTACTCCTACTCCTTCCCTTGCTCTTGTCCTCTCACTAACCCCTGACTTCACTCCCCAGACATTTCCAAACCACTCTTCCCCTTTACCCTTGAGCTTCGTTTCACTCAGAGCCAAAACATCCAGGTTCCTTTCCTCAAACATACTACCTATCTCTCCTTTTTTCACATCTTGGTTACATCCACACACATTTAGGCACCCCACTCTGAGCCTTCGAGGAGGATGAGCACTCCCCGCGTGACTCCTTCTTCTGTTTCCCATTTTAGAAAGTTAATACAAGGAGGGGAGGATTTCCGGCCCCCCGCTCCCGTCCCCTCTAGTCGCTTTCTACGACACGCGAGGAATACGTGGGTATATATATATATATACCTTCCACAGAGCATCTCTATCAACTCTATCATATGCCTTCTCCAGATCCATAAATGCTACATACAAATCCATTTGCTTTTCTAAGTATTTCCCACATACATTCTTCAAAGCAAACACCTGATCCACACATCCTCTACCACTTCTGAAACCACACTGCTCTTCTCCAATCTGATGCTCTGTACATGCCTTCACTCTCTCAATCAATACCCTCCCATATATATATATATATATATATATATATATATATATATATATATAAAAAAAAAAAAAAAAAAAAAAAAAGCAAACACCTGATCACACATCCTCTACCACTTCTGAAACCACACTGCTCTTCTCCAATCTGATGCTCTGTACATGCCTTCTCTCAATCAATTCCCTCCCATATATATTTTTTTTTTTTTTTCTATACTTTGTCGCTGTCTCCCGCGTTTGCGAGGTAGCGCAAGGAAACAGACGAAAGAAATGGCCCAACCCCCCCCCCCCCATACACATGTATATACATACGTCCACACACGCAAATATACATACCTACACAGCTTTCCATGGTTTACCCCAGACGCTTCATACTTTCATGCTTTTTTTTTTTTTTTTTTTTTTTTTTTTTTTTTTTTTCTTCCAAGAGAAGGAACAGAGAATTGGGCCAGGTGAGGGTATTCCCTCAAAGGCCCAGTCCTCTGTTCTTAACGCTACCTCGCTAATGCGGGAAATGGCGAATAGTTTGAAAGAAAAGAAATATATATATATATATATATATATATATATATATATATATATATATATATATATATATATATATATATGGGTAAATATATGAGTAAATGTGAATAAGAGCAAGGTTATTAGGTACAGTAGGGTTGAGGGTCAAGTCAATTGGGAGGTGGGTTTGAATGGAGAAAAACTGGAGGAAGTGAAGTGTTTTAGATATCTGGGAGTGGATCTGGCAGCGGATGGAACCATGGAAGCGGAAGTGGATCATAGGGTGGGGGAGGGGGCGAAAATTCTGGGGGCCTTGAAGAATGTGTGGAAGTCGAGAACATTATCTCGGAAAGCAAAAATGGGTATGTTTGAAGGAATAGTGGTTCCAACAATGTTGTATGGTTGCGAGGCGTGGGCTATGGATAGAGTTGTGCGCAGGAGGATGGATGTGCTGGAAATGAGATGTTTGAGGACAATGTGTGGTGTGAGGTGGTTTGATCGAGTGAGTAACGTAAGGGTAAGAGAGATGTGTGGAAATAAAAAGAGCGTGGTTGAGAGAGCAGAAGAGGGTGTTTTGAAGTGGTTTGGGCACATGGAGAGGATGAGTGAGGAAAGATTGACCAAGAGGATATATGTGTCGGAGGTGGAGGGAGCAAGGAGAAGAGGGAGACCAAATTGGAGGTGGAAAGATGGAGTGAAAAAGATTTTGTGTGATCGGGGCCTGAACATGCAGGAGGGTGAAAGGAGGGCAAGGAATAGAGTGAATTGGAGCGATGTGGTATACCGGGGTTGACGTGCTGTCAGTGGATTGAATCAAGGCATGTGAAGCGTCTGAGGTAAACCTTGGAAAGCTGTGTAGGTATGTATATTTTCGTGTGTGGACGTATGTATATACATGTGTATGGGGGGGGTTGGGCCATTTCTTTCGTCTGTTTCCTTGCGCTACCTCGCAAACGTGGGAGACAGCGACAAAGTATAGAAAAAAAAAAAAATATATATGGGAGGGTATTGATTGAGAGAAGGCATGTACAGAGCATCAGATTGGAGAAGAGCAGTGTGGTTTCAGAAGTGGTAGAGGATGTGTGGATCAGGTGTTTGCTTTGAAGAATGTATGTGAGAAATACTTAGAAAAGCAAATGGATTTGTATGTAGCATTTATGGATCTGGAGAAGGCATATGGTAGAGTTGATAGAGATGCTCTGTGGAAGGTATTAAGAATATATGGTGTGTGAGGCAAGTTGTTAGAAGCAGTGAAAAGTTTTTATCAAGGATTTAAGGCATGTGTACGTGTAGGAAGAGAGGAAAGTGATTGGTTCTCAGTGAATGTAGGTTTGTGGCAGGGGTGTGTGATGTCTCCATGGTTGTTTAATTTGTTTATGGATGGGGTAGTTAGGGAGGTGAATGCAAGAGTTTTGGAAAGAGGGGCAATTATGAAGTCTGTTGTGGATGAGAGAGCTTGGGAAGTGAGTCAGTTGTTGTTCACTGATGATACAGCGCTGGTGGCTGATTCATGTGAGAAACTGCAGAAGCTGGTGACTGAGTTTGGTAAAGTGTATGAAAGAAGAAAGTTAAGAGTAAATGTGATTAAGAGCAAGGTTATTAGGTACAGTAGGGTTGAGGGTCAAGTCAATTAGGAGGTAAGTTTGAATGGAGAAAAAGTGGAGGAAGTAAAGTGTTTTAGATATCTGGGAGTGGATCTGGCAGGGGATGGAACCATGGAAGCGGAAGTGAATCATAGGGTGGGGGAGGGGGCGAAAATCCTGGGAGCCTTGAAGAATGTGTGGAAGTCAAGAACATTATCTCGGAAAGCAAAAATGGGTATGTTTGAAGGAATAGTGGTTCCAACAATGTTGTATGGTTGCGAGGCGTGGGCTATGGATAGAGTTGTGCGCAGGAGGGTGGATGTGCTGGAAATGAGATGTTTGAGGACAATGTGTGGTGTGAGGTGGTTTGATTGAGTAAGTATGTAAGGGTAAGAGAGATGTGTGGAAATAAAAAGAGCGTGGTTGAGAGAGCAGAAGAGGGTGTTTTGAAATGGTTTGGTCACATGGAGAGAATGAGTGAGGAAAGATTGACCAAGAGGATATATGTGTCGGAGGTGGAGGGAACGAGGAGAAGTGGGAGACCAAATTGGAGGTGGAAAGATGGAGTGAAAAAGATTTTGAGTGATCGGGGCCTGAACATGCAGGAGGGTGAAAGGCGGGCAAGGAATAGAGTGAATTGGATCGATGTGGTATACCAGGGTTGACGTTCTGTCAGTGGATTGAATCAGGGCATGTGAAGCATCTGGGGTAAACCATGGAAAGTTGTGTGAGGCCTGGATATGGAAAGGGAGCTGTGGTTTCGGGCATTAGTGCATGACAGCTAGAGACTGAGTGTGAACGAATGAGGCCTTTGTTGTCTTTTCCTAGTGCTACCTCACACACATGAGGGGGGAGGGGGATGGTATTCCATGTGTGGCGAGGTGGCGATGGGAATGAATAAAGGCAGACGGTGTGAATTGTGTGCATAGGTATATATGTATGTGTCTGTGTGTGTATATATAAGTGTACATTGAGATGTATATGTTTGTATATTTGCGTGTGTGGACGTGTATGTATATACATGTGTATGGGGGTGGGTTGGGCCATTTCTTTCGTCTGTTTCCTTGCGCTACCTCGCAAACGCGGGAGACAGCGACAAAGCAAATAAATATATATATATATATATATAAGTGGTGTCTATTCCTGTAGTTCTAGCTGATTGGCACATGAATTGTCCTAGAATATTTTGTCTTGAGAACTCAGTGCCATCAATTTGTTATCATCAGAGTTCATCACTACAAGAAGATCCTCTCGTATGATGAATATGGAAATAAGATGTATGTTAGTTAATGATATTCTTCTGAAAACTAATCTGATTGTGATGGCTTTGTGTCTGTATAGGTTCTGTTTTATCTGCATTTGGAAGTACATGTAAAAGCAGAGGAAACTGATTGAAACTTTGTACTTACGAGTTTGTTCTAGTCTAGTCTAGTCAAGTCTAAGCTTAAATATTTTGTAAAGTGTTGATCGCTAGTTAACCATTTTGATTTGATTGGTTTGTATGTATTGCCAGTTTTGCAGGAACCACAATATAGATGATGCAAGTG
Source organism: Panulirus ornatus (assembly GCF_036320965.1). Classification (NCBI taxonomy): domain Eukaryota; kingdom Metazoa; phylum Arthropoda; class Malacostraca; order Decapoda; family Palinuridae; genus Panulirus; species Panulirus ornatus. The sequence goes on along the minus strand of NC_092281.1, from coordinate 22,790,348 downwards.
TACAATAAAGTAGTAGACAGTTTTAGTTAGTGTACCAGTATTAGTATTTTTATTTTCAGTTTTCTGCAAATATATACTTACACTTCTCAGATATGTTGACCCCTGCACAAGGAAAAGTGTACAAGTGCGTGTGGTGCTACAGGTTGCTGTCAAACCAGGGTCTTATAAAGTTGGATCACCATCTGTCCCATGGAACCCCAGTCATCATGACCCCAACACTCACTCTGCTCTTGACTCTCACCTTCAGCCTGATAGTATTGAGTGGGTGACAAAAGAACGAGGAGCTACGCAACTCTTAGCTCTCTTGATAAGGATTGAAGAAAAATAAATGGCTCAAACTTAAAGGACTTATCATTTATCAGCTACTTTCATCATCACATACTTCATGAGAAAATAACAACAACTCTGCCTCCCTCCAAACATAATACTGATATTTTGATTATTTGTGATTTGTGCAGATCTCTTCATAACACTACATTTTACAATAGATGCATAATGAAAAAACCAAGTGTCCAGTGCTGTAATGTTTTTGAAAAGGCAGCACAACCCAATTCTTACATATGCATAATGGCATTGAGTTGTAGAACCATAAGATGATCTGATGTATCTGTAAACATTATTTTCAAGGTGTAGTGTTTGAAAGTTTGCATTAATCTACACATCTCTGAAGAGCTTGTGGAGCTAACATGAAATGCCTTTGTAAGTTTGCTAGAGGAGTGTGTCCTGAATTTGAGAAAGATTTTTGAATATATAAAGAGGACATATTACTATGCAATTAACTAATGAGAACTTAGTTTGGTATTTTATTGAATGCTTTTTAATATCAATTCGTACAAGAAAACCAAACTCAAAAGTTATTTTCTATAGATGTGTTAAAATTATATACCAAAATGGTGAGAATACTCAGAACTAAACCAGAAAGTGGTGTAGAAAACCTTCCTAATCTATATTGTATCTTTTTATGTATCAGGTTTCAGATACTGCATAAGGCAAGTATAGAGACATTGGTTGTCTGGCTAGTCAGTGTTTCTTAAATTGTATGGGTCTTGAAAACCAATACTTAATGTGCCATTTTTCACTGGACTTACTATTTGTTCTACAATGGGTCTTTCTCATAGCTACATGATTTAAACAGGATATCCCTCCACAGTATACCTACCTCTTTAATTAACCTGAAGTTGTGGAAGTGTTCAACCAAAATTCATTCATATGATGATTTTTTTTTCTTTTACAGGTTATTAGTCTAGGAATGTAAAGTATATTAGATCATTATGGGGCAGTGTAAGAAATTATCATAGTAGGCATTATGACAAGATATGAATAACAAGGATTCATATGACTTATGGTAAACAGCTTTGATAGATTTAAATTTTAATAAGGTTTACTCAATGCAAATAATAATATATTGAAAATCTATGGTATTCATTGCCTTTTGTCACCTGTAAAGAGAATTGATAATAAGATCAGGTAATCTCCAGTAGATTTAGAAAAGCTCAAGTGCCCATAACAAAGTGATACAACTGAGTAGGTTATTGTAAGTACTCTTCATCTTGTGTACTGAGTTAGATAATGTCTCAGACATGTGGATTATGACGAGTTAGTAGCCACAACGAAAATAAGTTATAAGAAAGCTCATGAACTTGATTTCCTTTACCATCCATTCCTTTTTCTCCTATAATGGCTGATAAGTCAGAACTTGGAGTCTCTTCTTTAATCATCTTAGTGTCTATATCTTGATGTTTAAGGGTAATTCAGTACCAGTCATTTTGCCAGTTGCAGTATCTCATTGTTTTGAACCAATTTCCTTTATTGTATGAATTCATTTAATGTATATATATATATATATATATATATTCCCTGGGGATAGGGGAGAAAGAATACTTCCCACGTATTCCCTGCGTGTCGTAGAAGGCGACTAAAAGGGAAGGGAGCGGGGGGCTGGAAATCCTCCCCTCTCGTTTTTTTTTTTTTCCAAAGAAGGAACAGAGAAGAGGTCCAGGTGAGGATATTCCCTCAAAGGCCCAGTCCTCTGTTCTTAACGCTACCTCGCTATCGCGGGAAATGGCGAATAGTATGAAAAAAAAAAATATATATATATATTTATTAAGAAAGGGGGTGACTGTATTATTGACTCGTTGGTAAGGTTATTTAATGTATGTATGACTCATGGTGAGGTGCCTGAGGATTGGCGGAATGCGTGCATAGTGCCATTGTACAAAGGCAAAGGGGATAAGAGTGAGTGCTCAAATTACAGAGGTATAAGTTTGTTGAGTATTCTTGGTAAATTATATGGGAGGGTATTGATTGAGAGGGTGAAGGCATGTACAGAGCATCAGATTGGGGAAGAGCAGTGTGGTTTCAGAAGTGGTAGAGGATGTGTGGATCAGGTGTTTGCTTTGAAGAATGTATTTGAGAAATACTTAGAAAAGCAAATGGATTTGTATGTAGCATTTATGGATCAGGAAAAGGCATATGATAGAGTTGATAGAGATGCTCTGTGGAAGGTATTAAGAATATATGATGTGTGAGGCAAGTTGTTAGAAGCAGTGAAAAGTTTTTATCGAGGATGTAAGGCCTGTGTACGTGTAGGAAGAGAGGAGAGTGATTGGTTTTCAGTGAATGTAGGTTTGCGGCAGGGGTGTGTGATGTCTCCATGGTTGTTTAATTTGTTTATGGATGGGGTTGTTAGGGAGGTGAATGCAAGAGTTTTGGAAAGAGGGGCAAGTATGAAGTCTGTTGTGGATCAGAGAGCTTGGGAAGTGAGTCAGTTGTTGTTCGCTGATGATACAGCGCTGGTGGCTGATTCATGTGAGAAACTGCAGAAGCTGGTGACTGGTTTGGTAAAGTGTGTGAAAGAAGAAAGTTAAGAGTAAATTTGAATAAGAGCAAGGTTATTAGGTACAGTAGGGTTGAGGGTCAAGTCAACTGGGAGGTAAGTTTGAATGGAGAAAAAGTGGAGGAAGTAAAGTGTTTTAGATATCTGGGAGTGGATCTGGCAGCGGATGGAACCATGGAAGCGGAAGTGGATCATAGGGTGGGGGAGGGGGCGAAAATTCTGGGGGCCTTGAAGAATGTGTGGAAGTCGAGAACATTATCTCGGAAAGCAAAAATGGGTATGTTTGAAGGAATAGTGGTTCCAACAATGTTGTATGGTTGCGAGGCGTGGGCTATGGATAGAGTTGTGCGCAGGAGGATGGATGTGCTGGAAATGAGATGTTTGAGGACAATGTGTGGTGTGAGGTGGTTTGATCGAGTAAGTAACGTAAGGGTAAGAGAGATGTGTGGAAATAAAAAGAGCGTGGTTGAGAGAGCAGAAGAGGGTGTTTTCAAATGGTTTGGGCACATGGAGAGAATGAGTGAGCAAAGATTGACCAAGAGGATATGTGTGTCGGAGTTGGAGGGAACGAGGAGAAGTGGGAGACCAAATTGGAGGTGGAAAGATGGAGTGAAAAAGATTTTGAGTGATCGGGGCCTGAACATGCAGGAGGGTGAAAGGAGGGCAAGGAATAGTGTGAAATGGATTGATGTGGTATACCGGGGTTGACGTGCTGTCAGTGGATTGAATCAGGGCATGTGAAGCGTCTGGGGTAAACCATGGAAAGCTGTGTAGGTATGTATATTTGCGTGTGTGGACGTATGTATATACATGTGTATGGGGGTGGGTTGGGCCATTTCTTTCGTCTGTTTCCTTGCGTTACCTCGCAAACGCGGGAGACAGGGACAAAGCAAAAAAAAAAAATATATATATATATATCTTTTCTTTTTCTTTCAAACTATTCGCCATTTCCCGCATTAGTGAGGTAGCGTTAAGAACAGAGAACTGGGCCTTTGAGGGAATATCCTCACCTGGCCCCCTTCTCTGTTCCTTCTTTTGGAAAAATAAAAAAAAAAAAAAATAATGAGGGGAGGATTTCCAGCCCCCCGCTCCCTCCCCTTTTAGTCGCCTTCTACGACACGCAGGGAATACGTGGGAAGTATTCTTTCTCCCCTATATATATATATTATATATTATTTTTTTTTATTATACTTTGTCGCTGTCTCCCGCGTTTGCGAGGTAGCGCAAGGAAACAGACGAAAGAAATGGCCCAACCCCCCCCATACACATGTATATACATACGTCCACACACGCAAATATACATACCTACACAGCTTTCCATGGTTTACCCCAGACGCTTCACATGCCTTGATTCAATTCACTGACAGCACGTCAACCCCGGTATACCACATCACTCCAATTCACTCTATTCCTTGCCCTCCTTTCACCCTCCTGCATGTTCAGGCCCCGATCACACAAAATCTTTTTCACTCCATCTTTCCACCTCCAATTTGGTCTCCCTCTTCTCGTTCCCTCCACATCCGACACATATATCCTCTTGGTCAATCTTTCCTCACTCATTCTCTCCATGTGCCCAAACCACTTCAAAACACCCTCTTCTGCTCTCTCAACCACGCTCTTTTTATTTCCACACATCTCTCTTACCCTTACGTTACTCACTCGATCAAACCACCTCACACCACACATTGTCCTCAAACATCTCATTTCCAGCACATCCATCCTCCTGCGCACAACTCTATCCATAGCCCACGCCTCGCAACCATACAACATTGTTGGAATCACTATTCCTTCAAACATACCCATTTTTGCTTTCCGAGATAATGTTCTCGACTTCCACACATTCTTCAAGGCCCCCAGAATTTTCGCCCCCTCCCCCACCCTATGATCCACTTCCGCTTCCATGGTTCCATCCGCTGCCAGATCCACTCCCAGATATCTAAAACACTTCACTTCCTCCAGTTTTTCTCCATTCAAACTCACCTCCCAATTGACTTGACCCTCAACCCTACTGTACCTAATAACCTTGCTCTTATTCACATTTACTCTTAACTTTCTTCTTCCACACACTTTACCAAACTATATATTTCTTTCTTTCAAACTATTCGCCATTTCCCGCATTAGCAAGGTAGTGTTAAGAACAGAGGACTGGGCCTCTGAGGGAATATCCTCACCTGGCCCCCTTCTCTGTTCCTTCTTTTGGAAAATTAAGAAAAAAACAAGAGGGGAGGATTTCCAGCCCCCTGCTCCCTCCCTTTTAGTCGCCTTCTACGACACGCAGGGAATGCGTGGGAAGTATTCTTTCTCCCCTATCCCCAGGGATAATATGTATATATATATATATATATATATATTTTTTTTTTTTTGCCGCTGTCTCCCACGTTTGCAAGGTAGCGCAAGGAAACAGACGAAAGAAATGGCCCAACCCACCCCCATACACATGTATATACATATATATATATATATATATATGTATATTGTATTATTGTATTATAGTGTTCGCCATTTCCCGCTTTAGCGAGGTAACGTTAAGAACAGAGGACTGGGCTTTTGAGGAAACATCCTTACCAGGCCTCCTTCTCTGTTCCTCTGTTGGAAAATTAAAAAAACCGAGAGGGGAGGATTTCCAGCCCCCCCCCCCCCCCACTCCCAATATATATATATAGAGAGAGAGAGAGAGAGAGAAATATGGAGAAAAACTGGAGGAAGTAAAGTGTTTTAGTTATCTGGGAGTGGATCTAGCAGCGGATGGAACCATGGAAGCGGAAGTGAATCATAGGGTGGGGGAGGGGGCAAAAATTACGGGAGTCTTGAAGAATGTTTGGAAGTCGAGAACATTATCTCAGAAAGCAAAAATGGGTATGTTTGAAGGGATAGTGGTTCCAACACTGTTGTATGGTTGCGAGGTGTAGGCTATGAATATAGTTGTGCGCAGGAGGGTGGATGTGCTGGAAATGAGATGTTTGAGGACAATATGTGGTGTGAGGTGGTTTGATCGAGTAAGTAATGTAAGGGTAAGAGAGATGTGTGGAAATAAAAAGAGTGTGGTTGAGAGAGCAGAAGAGGGTGTTTTGAAATGGTTTGGTCACATGGAGAGAATGAGTGAGGAAAGATTGACCAAAAGGATATATGTGTCAGAGGTGGAGGGAATTAGGAGAAGTGGGAGACCAAATTGGAGGTGGAAACATGGAGTGAAAAAGATTTTGTGTGATCGGGGCCTGAACATGCAGGAGGGTGAAAGGCGTGCAAGGAATAGAGTGAATTGGAACGATGTGTGCTATCAATGGATTGAACCAGGGCATGTGAAGCGTCTGGGGTAAACCATGGAAAGTTCCGTGGGGCCTGGATGTGGAAAGGGAGCTGTGGTTTCGGTGCATTATTACATGACAGCTAGAGACTGAGTGTGAACGAATGAGGCCTTTGTTGTCTTTTCCTAGCGGTACCTCGCACACATGAGGGGGGGAGGGGGTTGTTATTCCATGTGTGGCGAGGTGGCGATGGGAATAAGTAAAGGAAGACTATGAATTATGTACATGTGTATATATGTAGATGTCTGTGTGTGTATAAATATGTGTACATTGAGGTGTATAGGTATGTATATTTGCTTGTGTGGACGTGTATGTATATTCATGTGTATGTGGGTGGGTTGGGCCATTCTTTCAGCTGTTTCCTTGCACTACCTCGCTAACGTGGGAGACAGCGACAAAGCAAAATAATAATAATAATATATATATATATATATATATATATATATATATATATATATATATATATATATATATATATATATATATATATTTTTTTTTTTTTTTTCATATATATATATATATATATATATATATATATTTTTTTTTTTTTTTTTTTTAACTAATCGCCATTTCCCGCGTTAGCGAGGTAGCGCTAAGAACAGAGGACTGGGCCTTTTTTGGAATATCCTCAACTGGCCCCCTCTGTTCCTTCTTTTGGAAAATTTAAAAAAAAAACGAGAGGGGAGGATTTCCAGCCCCCCGCTCCCTCCCCTTTTAGTCGCCTTCTACGACACGCAGGGAATACGTGGGAAGTATTCTTAATCCCCTATCCCCAGGGATAATATATATATATATATATATATATATATATATATATATATATATATATATATATATTTATCCCTTCTGTTTCCCATTTTAGAAAGTTAATACAAGGAGGGGAGGATTTCTGGCCCCCCGCTCCCGTCCCCTCTAGTCGCTTTCTACGACACGCGAGGAATACATGGGAAGTATTCTTTCACCCCTATCCCCAGGGATAATATACATATATATATATATACATATACACATACACACACATACACATACATACGCACATATTCACACACACACACACATACATATATATATACATATGAAAAATGTGAGAAACAATTTAGAAAACTGAAACTTCTAGCTTGAAATGAATGAAAAAATGAATGTCACATAATGGTTCAACCTCTGGCTATGGAAAAAGGAAATGTATAATGTATAATGTTTGCTTTGAAGAATGTATGTGAGAAATACTTAGAAAAGCAAATGAATTTGTATGTAGCATTTATGGATCTGGAGAAGGCATATGATAGAGTTGATAGAGATGCTCTGTGGAAGGTATTAAGAATATATGGTGTGGGAGGAAAGTTGTTAGAAGCAGTGAAAAGTTTTTATAGAGGATGTAAGGCATGTGTACGTGTAGGAAGAGAGGAAAGTGATTGGTTCTCAGTGAATGTAGGTTTGCGGCAGGGGTGTGTGATGTCTCCATGGTTGTTTAATTTGTTTATGGATGGGGTTGTTAGGGAGGTAAATGCAAGAGTTTTGGAAAGAGGGGCAAGTATGAAGTCTGTTGGGGATGAGAGAGCTTGGGAAGTGAGTCAGTTGTTGTTCGCTGATGATACAGCGCTGGTGGCTGATTAATGTGAGAAACTGCAGAAGCTGGTGACTGAGTTTGGTAAAGTGTGTGGAAGAAGAAAGTTAAGAGTAAATGTGAATAAGAGCAAGGTTATTAGGTACAGTAGGGTTGAGGGTCAATTCAATTGGGAGGTGAGTTTGAATGGAGAAAAACTGGAGGAAGTGAAGTGTTTTAGATATCTGGGAGTGGATCTGGCAGCGGATGGAACCATGGAAGCGGAAGTGGATCATAGGGTGGGGGAGGGGGCGAAAATTCTGGGGGCCTTGAAGAATGTGTGGAAGTCAAGAACATTATCTCGGAAAGCAAAAATGGGTATGTTTGAAGGAATAGTGGTTCCAACAATGTTGTATGGTTGCGAGGCGTGGGCTATGGATAGAGTTGTGCGCAGGAGGATGGATGTGCTGGAAATGAGATGTTTGAGGACAATGTGTGGTGTGAGGTGGTTTGATCGAGTGAGTAACGTAAGGGTAAGAGAGATGTGTGGAAATAAAAAGAGCGTGGTTGAGAGAGCAGAAGAGGGTGTTTTGAAATGGTTTGGGCACATGGAAAGAATGAGTGAGGAAAGATTGACCAAGAGGATATATGTGTCGGAGGTGGAGGGAACGAGGAGAAGAGGGAGACCAAATTGGAGGTGGAAAGATGGAGTGAAAAAGATTTTGTGTGATCGGGGCCTGAACATGCAGGAGGGTGAAAGGAGGGCAAGGAATAGAGTGAATTGGAGCGATGTGGTATACCGGGGTTGACGTGCTGTTAGTGGATTGAATCAAGGCATGTGAAGCGTCTGGGGTAAACCATGGAAAGCTGTGTAGGTATGTATATTTGCGTGTGTGGACGTATGTATATACATGTGTATGGGGGGGGGGGTTGGGCCATTTCTTTCGTCTGTTTCCTTGCGCTACCTCGCAAACGCGGGAGACAGCGACAAAGTATAATAAAAAATAATAATAATAATATATTTATCCCTGGGGATAGGGGATTAAGAATACTTCCCACGTATTCCCTGCATGTCGTAGAAGACGACTAAAAGGGGAGGGAGCGGGGGCTGGAAATCCTCCCCTCTTTTTTTTTTTTTTTTTTTTTTTTTTTTTTTTTTTTTTTTAATTTTCCAAAAGAAGGAACAGAGAATTGGGCCAGGTGAGGGTATTCCCTCAAAGGCCCAGTCCTCTGTTCTTAATGCTACCTCGCTAACGTGGGAAATGGCGAATAGTTTAAAAGAAAGAAAAAGAAATATATATATTAAATAATGCAAATGACTGGGAGATGTATAAAAGAAAAAGGTGCAAGAGGTGAAAAAGAGGGCAAATGAGAGTTCGGGTGAGAGAGTATCATTAAATTTTTGGGAGAATAAATAGATGTTTTGGAAGGAGGTAAATAAAGTGCATAAGACAAGGGAACAAATAGGAACATCAGTGAAGAGGGCTAATGTGAAGATGATAAAAAGTAGTGGTGATGTGAGATGGAGTGAGTATTTTGAAGGTTTTATTGAATGTTTTTGATAATAGAGTGGCAGTTATAGGGTGTTTTGGTAGAGGTGGTGTGCATAGTGAGAGGGTTAGGGAGAATGATTTGGTAAACAGAGAAGAGGTAGTAAAAGCTTTGCGGAAGATGGAAGTCGGCAAGGCAGCGGGTTTGGATGGTATTGCATTGGAATTTAATAAAAAAGGTGGTGGCTTTATTGTTGACTGGTTTGTAAGGTTATTTAATGTATATATGACTCATGGGGAGGTGCCTGAAGACTGGCAGAATGCTTGCATAGTTAGTACAAAGACAAAGGGGATAAGAATGAGTGCTCAAATTACAGAGGTATAAGTTTGTTGAGTATTCCTGGTAAATTATATGGGAGGGTATTGATTGAGAGGGTGAAGGCATGTACAGAGCATCAGATTGGGGAAGAGCAGTGTGGTTTCAGAAGTGGTAGAGGATGTGAGGATCAGGTGTTTGCTTTGAAGAATGTATATGAGAAATACTTAGAAAAGCAAATGGATTTGTATGTAGCATTTATGGATCTGGAAAAGGCATATGATAGAGTTGATAGAGATGCTCTGTGGAAGGTATTAAGAATATATGGTGTGGGTGGCAAGTTGTTAGAAGCAGTGAAAAGTTTTTATCGAGGATGTAAGGCATGTGTACGTGTAGGAAGAGAGGAAAGTGATTGGTTCTCAGTGAATGTAGGTTTGCGGCAGGGGTGTGTGATGTCTCCATGGTTGTTTAATTTGTTTATGGATGGGGTTGTTAGGGAGGTGAATGAAAGAGTTTTGGAAAGAGGGGCAAGAATGAAGTCTTGTGGATGAGAGAGCTTGGGAAGTGAGTCAGTTGTTGTTCGCTGATGATACCGCTGGTGGCTGATTCATGTGAGAGACTGCAGAAGCTGGTGACTGAGTTTGGTAAAGTATGTGAAAGAAGAAAGTTAAGAGTAAATGTGAATAAGAGCAAGGTTATTAGGTACAGTAGGGTTGAGGGTCAAGTCAATTGGGAGGTAAGTTTGAATGGAGAAAAAGTGGAGGAAGTAAAGTGTTTTAGATATCTGGGAGTGTATCTGGCAGCGGATGGAACCATGGAAGCGGAAGTGAATCATAGGGTGGGGGAGGGGGTGAAAATCCTGGGAGCCTTGAAGAATGTGTGGAAGTCGAGAACATTATCTCGGAAAGCATAAATGGGTATGTTTGAAGGAATAGTGGTTCCAACAATGTTGTATGGTTGCGAGGCTTGGGCTATGGATAGAGTTGTGCGCAGGAGGGTGGATGTGCTGGAAATGAGATGTTTGAGGACAATGTGAGGTGGTTTGATCGAGTAAGTAATGTAAGGGTAAGAGAGATGTGTGGAAATAAAAAGAGCGTGGTTGAGAGAGCAGAAGAGAGTATTTTGAAATGGTTTGGGCACATGGAGAGAATGAGTGAGGAAAGATTGACAAAGAGGATATATGTGTCAGAGGTGGAGGGAACGAGGAGAAGTGGGAGACCAAATTGGAGGTGGAAAGATGGAGTGAAAAAGATTTTGAGTGATCGGGGCCTGAACATGCAAGAGGGTGAAAGGCGGGCATGGAATAGAGTGAATTGGATCGATGTGGTATACTGGGGTTGACGTGCTGTCAGTGGATTGAATCAGGGCATGTGAAGCGTCTGGGGTAAGCCATGGAAAGCTGTGTGGGGCCTGGATGTGGAAAGGGAGCTGTGGTTTCGGGCATTATTGCATGACAGCTAGAGACTGAGTGTGAACGAATGAGGCCTTTGTTGTCTTTTCCTAGCGCTATCCCGCACACATGAGGGGGGAGGGGGATGGTATTCCATGTGTGGCGAGGTGGCGATGGGAATGAATAAAGGCAGACAGTGTGAATTGTGTGCATGGGTATATATGTATGTGTCTGTGTGTGTATATATATGTGTACATTGAGATGTATAGGTATGTATATTTGCGTGTGTGGACGTGCGTGTATATACATGTGTATGGGGGTGGGTTGGGCCATTTCTTTCGTCTGTTTCCTTGCGCTACCTCGCAAATGCGGGAGACAGCGACAAAGCAAAATAAATATAAATAAATAAGTTTGTTGAGTATTTCAGGGACATTATATGGGAGGGTATTGACTGAGAGGGTGAAGGCATGTACAGAGCATCAGATTGGGGGAAGAGCAGTGTGGTTTCAGAAGTGGTGGAAGATGTGTGGATCAGGTGTTTGCTTTGAAAATGTATGTGAGAAATACTTAGAAAAACAAATGTATTTGTATGAAGCATTTATGGATATGGAGAAGGCATTTGTTAGAAGCAGTGAAAAGTTTTTATCGAGGATGTAAGGCATGTGTACGTGTAGGAAGAGAGGCAAGTGATTGGTTCTCAGTGAATGTCGGTTTGCGGCAGGGGTGCGTGATGTCTCCATGGTTGTTTAATTTGTTTATAGATGGGGTTGTTAGGGAGGTTAATGCAAGAGTTTTGGAAAGAGGGGCAAGTATGCAGTCTGTTGTGGATGAGAGAGCTTGGGAAGTGAGTCAGTTGTTGTTCACTGATAATACAGTGCTAGTGGCTGATTCATGTGAGAAACTGCAGAAGGTGGTGGCTGAGTTTGGTAAAGTGTGTGAAAGAAGAAAGTTAAGAGTAAATTTGAATAAGAGCAAGATTATTAGGTACAGTAGGGTTGAGGGTCAAGTCAATCGGGAGGTAAGTTTGAATGGAGAAAAACTGGAGGAAGTGAAGTGTTTTAGATATCTGGGAGTGGATTTGGTAGCAGATGGACCCAAGGAAGTGGAAGTGAATCATAGGGTGGGGGAGGGGGCAAAAGTTGTGGGAGCGTTGAAAAATGTGTGGAAGTCAAGAACATTATCTTGGAAAGCAAAAATGGGTATGTTTGAAGGAATAGTGGGTCCAACAATGTTATACGGTTGCGAGGCATGGGCTATAGATAGAGTTGTGCAGAGAAGGGTGGATGTGTTGGAAATGAGATGTTTGAGGGCAATATGTGGTGTGAGGTGGTTTGATCGAGTAAGTAATGAAAGGGTAAGAGAGATGTGTGGTAATAAAAAGAGTGTGGTTGAGAGAGCAGAAGAGGGTGTTTTGAAATGGTTTGGTCACATGGAGAGAATGAGTGAGGAAAGATTGACAAAGAGGATATATGTGTCAGAGGTGGAGGGAACAAGGAGAAGTGGGAGACCAAATTGGAGGTGGAAAGATGGAGTGAAAAAGATTTTGAGTGATCGGGGCCTGAACATGCAGGAGGGTGAAAGGCGTGCAAGGGATAGAGTGAATTGGAACGATGTGGTATACCAGGGTCGACATGCTGTCAGTGGATTGAACCAGGGCATGTGAAGTGTCTGGGGTAAACCATGGAAAGTTTTATGGGGTCTGGATGTGGAAAGGGAGCTGTGGTTTCGGTGCATTATACATGACAGCTAGAGACTGAGTGTGAACGAATGAGGCCTTTGTTGTCTTTTCCTAGCGCTACCTCGCGCACATGCGGGGGGAGGGGGTTTTCATTTCATATGTGGTGGGATGGCGACGGGAATGAATAAGAGCAGACAGTATGAATTATGTACATCTATATATATGTATGTATATGTGCGTGTGTGGTGTAAGGTGATTTGATCGAGTAAGTAATGAAAGGGTAAGAGAGATGTGTGGTAATAAAAAGAGTATGGCTTAGAGGGCAGAAGAAGGTGTATTGAAATTGTTTAGTCACATGGAGAGAATGAGTGAGGAAAGATTAACAAAGAGGATATATGTGTCAGAGGTGGAGGGAACGAGGAGAAGTGGGAGACCAAATTGGAGGTGGAAAGATGGTGTGAAAAAGATTTTGAGTGATCGGGGCCTGAACATGCAGGAGGGTGAAAGGCGTGCAAGGAATAGAGTGAATTGGAACGATGTGGTATACCGGGGTAAACATGCTGTCAATGAATTGAACCAGGGCATGTGAAGCGTCTGGGGTAAACCATGTAAAGTTCTGTGGGGCCTGGATGTGGAAAGGGAGCTGTGGTTTTGGTGCATTATACATGACAGTTAGAGACTGAATGTGAATGAAAGTGGCCTTTGTTGTCTTTTCCTAGCGCTATCTCGCGCACATTTTTGGGGAGGGGGTGGTTATTTCATATGTGGCGGGGTGGCGATGGGAATGAATAAAGGCAGACAGTATGAATTATGTGCATGTGTATATATGTATACCTTGAGATGTATAGGTATGTATATTTGCTTCCCACGCATTCCTCATGTGTCGTAGAAGGCAACTAAAGGGGATGGGAAACAGAAGATATATATATATATATATATATATATATATATATATATATATATATATATATATATATATATATTTTTTTTTTTTTTTTTTTTTTTTTTTTCTTGTCGCTGTCTCCCGCGCTTGCGAGGTAGCGCAAGGAAACAGACGAAAGAAATGGCCCAACCCACCCCCATACACATGCCTTGATTCAATCCACTGACAGCACGTCAACCCCGGTATACCACATCGCTCCAATTCACTCTATTCTTTGCCCTCCTTTCACCCTCCTGCATGTTCAGGCCCCGATCACACAAAATCTTTTTCACTCCATCTTTCCACCTCCAATTTGGTCTCCCTCTTCTCCTCGTTCCCTCCACCTCCGACACATATATCCTCTTGGTCAATCTTTCCTCACTCATTCTCTCCATGTGACCAAACCATTTCAAAACACCCTCTTCTGCTCTCTCAACCACGCTCTTTTTATTTCCACACATCTCTCTTACCCTTACGTTACTTACTCGATCAAACCACCTCACACCACACATTGTCCTCAAACATCTCATTTCCAGCACATCCATCCTCCTGCGCACAACTCTATCCATAGTCCACGCCTCGCAACCATACAACATTGTTGGAACCACTATTCCTTCAAACATACCCATTTTTGCTTTCCGAGATAATGTTCTCGACTTCCACACATTCTTCAAGGCTCCCAGAATTTTCGCCCCCTCCCCCACCCTATGATCCACTTCCGCTTCCATGGTTCCATCCGCTGCCAGATCCACTCCCAGATATCTAAAACACTTCACTTCCTCCAGTTTTTCTCCATTCAAACTCACCTCCCAATTGAATTGATGCTCAACCCTACTGTACCTAATAACCTTGCTCTTATTCACATTTACTCTTAACTTTCTTCTTTCACACACTTTACCAAACTCAGTCACCAGCTTCTGCAGTTTCTCACATGAATCAGCCACCAGCGCTGTATCATCAGCGAACAACAACTGACTCACTTCCCAAGCTCTCTCATCCCCAACATATATATATATATATATATATATATATATATATATATATATATATACACGTTTGCCTTTTCCCGTATTAGAGGTAGTGATATATTTTATTTATATATCTTTTACACATAATCGCCATTTCCCGCATCAGCGAGGTAGCACCAAGAAACAGACAAAGAATGGCCCATCCACTCATATACACTTATATATACATAAATGCCCTCATATGCACATATACATGCATATACATATCAACATATACATATTTACACATACACAGACATTGCATACATACACATGTACATATTCATACTTGCTTGCCTTCATCCATTCCTGTCACCACTCTGCCCCACAGGGAAACAGCATCACTATCCCCTGAGGTAGGGGAAAAAGAAACTGGATAGAAATATCCATTTTCAGATACCTAAAACATTCCACTTCCTCCTGGTTCTCTCCATTCTTACATTCTGACCAGCCTGTTTCACTCCCCTACTGAACTTAATGACCTTACTTTTATTTATATTAGCTATTGATTTTCTCCTTTCAGTCACTATCCCAAACTCAGACACCAGTTTCTTTAATTTCTCATTTAAGTGTGCCACCAGAGCTGTATTATAAGCAAGCAACTAATGATACAGCAACAGGGTTCCTTTTACACAGGGGTTCTGAGGCTGTGACCCACAGGACTCCTCATCCATGGGCTCCTGTGGCTTCAATGCTGTGTTACTCTCAGTAGCAGGGACGAGATGGACTTCTTTGAAGCAAGAACTTCTTTGTTGAGAATGTATTCTCTTTCATCAACTGATGATGATACAGTTGTGCCAAAGGTTAGTCTTCACAAGTGGTAAAACCTCAAACAGCTGGAGTTCAATAAGACCTTCATAGATGTAAATGTACTTATATATGTTTGTGTGTGTATGTATGTAATTATATATTTTTCCCATGTTGGAAGAGAGTTCCACACTCACATGGCCCCATTACTTAAAATTTCTTTACTATCTTACAATTTTTTCAGTTTCTGTACATAGTCCATACTCAGCATCTTGACTCAATGTATTGCATCATCCAGTACTCTTGTACCATGAAAAAGCTTCTTTACATACTTGCTAACAAGCTTCTTGCTCAGTTTCATGTTATGGTCTCAAGTTGCTCTATCCTTGCATCATTTGAAGAACTTTCCACTGTACATCATTGGGTTAGTTTAAAAATTTAAAACATTGTGGTTAGGTCACCCCTCATTCTTCTTTCATCTATGGTGGGCAAATGTAAGGCCTCTAGCCTTTCCCTGTAACTAAACACTATTAATTCAGGTTTGATCATTGTTGCCCTCCTCTGGACCTTCTCTGTTAGCTTTTTGTGCTTTAAGTGTAGCGAACAAACATGAGAAGTGTATTTTAGTTTTAATGTAGTATAGAATGTGAACAGCTTGCTAAAATTTTCTTACCCATATACTTGAATGCAATTCTGATGTTTGCCAGCATAAGGTTTGTCACCTTTCATATTTTCATAATTCTTTAGCAGTAGGATAATATCAGTTCCTAGTCACAAGTCAATATTCATGTTGAAGCCTTCATTCCCTGTGTTTTATCCTTATTACTTTATGTTTACTGCATTTCCTGAGACTAAGGCTATCTATTATTAGCAGGACCTTTTCTATCTTTCCATGCTAGCATGTATCCCTCTGGAAAAACAGGTGAAGTCTGTGCTTTTTAAATAAGTTTTGTCATACAAAAATCCAACAATGTCAGCTGCATTTTCCCAAATATGATTCATGAATTTCAACTCTTTACCATTTACTGCTTGTCCATCTGCATTTGTATACATTACTTTCTGTCGAACACTTTCGTTACCTAACATCCCAGAGCTTTTTGCAGTGCTGGTGAGGCTGTTCCACCCTCTTGCCTCATATGACTTCTCTATTTTTCGCCTTTTGATTTTATTCCTTGCTTTTATCTCTCTTTATTTGGTCTTTGACCTTTTATAAAACACCCTGCAAATTTTTCCTAAGTTTTGTTTTTATCTTCCCCAAGTACCTCCTGACTACATGACTAATTCATACATAGCCATTACTGATCATCCCCTTAGGTCCTGACTATATCCATCAATTCTAAATTCTTTTATGACAAAAACTATGCTTGGAAGTCTTTAGCTTTTAGGAGTCTTTTGATCAACATTGCTTCCTTCTTCACCCTTTCCTCTTTATCTAGAATATGGTCTTCCAATCCAAAAAAATATCAGTGGAATAAAATCTGTCACCTTCCTGCTTCCCAAATCTACCTAGTTATACCCACTTTTCTACTAAATGTATCAGCATTAATTCACCAGCTTTTATATTTCTGGCGATGAGCATAATTTTTTTTTTGTCAACTAGCCTAATTTTCTGTAACAGTGTACATTATTCCCTCAGAACTTCACTTTATTCTCTGTCCCTTTCAGTTTCAGTGGCCCCAGATCTCATTTTCACATCAGTATTATGATCTGGTTCTGTTTGATAGTCAGAGAAACTGCTCTTACTCCTCTTCTCTGCCCACTATTATTGGTAGACTATAATCTTTATTGTGGAATGCTCTCTAATGTTGACCAGTCACAAACACATCCAATAAAATGCTTCTGACCTTTTTTTTTATTCCATTCATTGCCCCTTTTTAGTGTGGTTTTATTTCTGCTGAATCCCTTTTATTGAATTGATTCTGTATTCATGCCCTATGACTACATTTTTCAAATCTCAAATTTCATCTTCCTTCAGATGACACATTTCATATTCTTTGATTTGACTCCTTAGTTTCATTATCTCCAACTGTGTTAACCCTTGATCTGATTCTTTGTAATATCCATTACTGATACCATTAACAGTATTAACTGAGCAAATTATGTAAATCTACTTAGAAAAACTAAGAAACATATGGGAAGAGTAATAGATAGAAGTAGTAGGTAGGAACATTTAAGCAGGGGCATCAGGTAGAAGTAGTTGGTAGGAACATGAGGTAGTAGCAGTCATTAGAAACATTAGGTAGGAGCCTCTGCAAGCACTGCACTATAGTTGCCCTCTGTCAGGCATAAATGGTAAGGTACTAAATGCCAAGAAGCAGCACTGGAGTTCACTAGTTATGGAGACTTTGTTGCCATGGCCAACCTCTTGAAGGAGTTCCAGGTAGGGACATGCATCAGAGATATAAATAGAGCTAAGAAACATATGTCACTGTAAATGGTAGTATGAATCATAAATTACAATCACTTGAAAAAGGGGATGAACCATATGCATGGCAAACTGATAGAAAGCATTGTGTCAGTTACGATGGCGAAGCCTCTGATTGACTGAACATGACGAGTGATGTACCATGGGGTCAGTCCTTGACCTTTTATTAATGATTTACATTAGAAATCTGGAACTGAGATTTGTAAATCCGTTTATGTTAGGAAATTAAGAGGTAGAGCTGTAAATGGGTGGGACTGAATTAATTCAGAGAGGTCTTAAACAAATCAGGGGCATGGCAGATGAAATTTACTATAGACAAATTTAAAGCTATGTACTTTGGAGATAAAAAACAATGAAACATGACTATTCAATATTTGGAAATCCATTAACTGAACTAAATGAGGAGAATGATCTTGGGAGTTGTTGATAATGATAGTCTCAAGTATATTGAACAGTGTCTAGAAGCAAGGAAAAAAGAAACCAAATGTGAGGTTTCATAGCTACAAACACCATGATAATCACCAGTAACAATTGGAACCCATTATGATGCTCTAGTATGACCATGCCTTGAATATGCAGTCTAATTCTGGTGTCCCAGCTTCAAGAAAGATGAGGAAAAACAGTATTAAGCACAAAGATAAGCAACAAAACTTATTCTATGTGTGAGAAACATGGCATATGAAGAGAAGCTAATACAATTAGATCTCTGTTCTCTTATGAAGTGTTGATTTCTTGGGGACCTAATATAAGATTTTAAAATTTTTAATGAATTTGACAATTTAAACCATAAAGATCTTTTAGAAATACATGGGAATACAGTTACTGTTTAATGGAATAAAACTTAAAGCTAAAAGATGTATTAATGTAGTAAAAAGTATCGTGAATATAGATGTGTTGAACACTGGAATAGATTGCTTTCAAATATTGTCAGTGCAATGACTGATAGTACCTTTAAGATCTGGTTTGATTTTTCACCTGTTCAGGTAACTTCTTGATGAACATGGAAAAAAACATATGTACACAATAATTCATTTTTCTCATTCCAGACCCAAAGTATATATTGAAGTGCACTGAGATTATAATATATAGTAGGATTTCCCTTATGTTCTATCTCATTAGATTCCATGCAGGTTTAATTCACAAATACTTAGTTTATCTACCACTCTTTTTTTTTACTTCTGGCTGTTGTTGCAGGAAGGAGTGGCAGGCAGGGAGAGCTTTCTTACTGTTCTACCTTTATCTCATCCTCTTGGTATAGGACTAGATAGATTTAAGTTCAAAACAGATAACTTAGAAATGAGCCAACAGGCCCTCTGTTGTCTGTCTGCAGATATTAACAAAAGAAACCCTCAGGAGCTTTATAGTTGTACTAGAAGCAAGACAGTCATTACCCAATCAGTTTGCCTATTAATTATGGAAAATAGTGACCTGTTTTCAGATGATTAAGCTATGTCAGAGATCATAAATGAATTTTTTTTGCATCTGTGTCTGAAGGCACAGCTTATGTCTTGAATCTAGTTCCGTCACTAAAAGAAAACTTTCTACAACATACTGACCTAACAGATGAAGGTATTCTTTCAACACAAAATGGAATGAAAGTAAGCAAAACAGTTGGCCCTGGTAAGTTTTATTTAGGGCCAATGAAAGAGGTGAAAAATTAGATAGGCCTTTTATCTTCTCTTTTCAATAAATCACTTGCTACAGAAAAAGTTCCAAAGGATTGAAAGTTTATCAGAGTAAATCATAAACGGGAAAGGAAATAAATCAATGCTTGGAAATTATTGTCTAATTAGCGTAATGTATTTAATTGGTAACTATCATTCAGGACAAAATTGTAAACCGTTTAAAGGACCACCAATTGTAAACGATTCTCAGCATGGTTTTTGACTAAACAAAATTCTTGGCTTGATAGTTACGACTTCTGAATTCAAATCTACGGAAATTATCCTTATTTTTCACAGTTAAGTGGTGCCTCCCCACTTTGAATACTGTCCTCAGTTTTGTTTACCCTACTTGAAAGACAGGCAATGAAGAGATTACATAGGCAAGCTACCAAGATGATTCCTCCTGATATAAGACAGGCATTCAAAATTACCAAAGGCTTTCATAATTATGATCTAACAAGGTACTTGAGGATAGATTTGTCTGATTTCACTCATAGTAACGGATATAAACACACAGGCAAATATTTTGCCTCCAATATGGCAGTACTTTCTTCTTCAACAGGATTGTTATAACATGGAATGATTTACCAATCATAGCAGTTAAAAGCAGTACCATACAGTGTGCATAAAAAGCCTTGTCCATCCCCCATATATTTTCAAAGGCAATACATGGCTAAGGTTATATTGTGGGTATATGACACTCAGGAAATCATCATACATGTGGTTACTGAGAATAGAGTCTCTAATGGTGTGAGCACCAGCAACCTGCCTCAGTTTGCCATGTGCTATCTTGAGGGAATGATGTTCTTTTCTTTAGTCTTCTAGGCTGCCACCTTATTTTATAAATTTCACTTCTGGCTGTTGTATTTCTTCTTCATGTGCTTCAAGATGGTTGGTTCTTACCTTTCTACATTGTAGAACACCTAAATTCTCTCTTGGAAGAAAGAAAATATGGGTACACTTGAGATTTCTAGGTGAACTGGATGCTCAGATCACACAATCAGGTTGCTGCTTTTTGCAACACCTCATCAGTGCCTTGCCTCAGTTAGGAGATCAATACCCTATGGAACCAACACACCTAAAATACTTCAGAAACCTTGCAAATTCCTTGCCCAGACATTTGCAGATGTTAATTAAAGCCAAAGGAGAGATGTCTTAAGTAATAACGTGTAAGTGTAATATTGCCCATTAAAATGTATGGGAAAGCGGACACTGTAGATACACATAAGAATATACTTGATAAATATTTCGCTTTAAATAGATGGCTGACAACATTTTCATCTGTTTAGTTACATGAAAATTCAATACATTTTTTCCTTAAAAGATTTGAAAGTTTCTACTTTTACCACTTTGATTTATGAGTGTCAAAGCTCTTTTGATATTATGAATAGCCTCAGAAGAAGCCAGTGGGCTGCTGCCATTTGAATTTCTGTTTTCCTTTGTAATTTCTCTAGCCATATGATCTCTTTTGACACATCATTTATTTCTTCTAATAGCTTCCACCTTTTGGATCTAGTCACAACAAATGTCAATGGTACTTCCCCTGTCTGAATCCATGTCTGACTTAGAAATATAATTTTAGATAATTGTTTAGTGTGGCTGTGTTTGATATCAGGCTTAGCCTAGCCTGGATGACTGGCTAGTCTAAATATTTTGCTTGAGCTTTCTGTTCCCATTTTCCTTGGTTCATATAATGCTAAAGGTTTTAAAGTGTTCCCTTGGTTCTTTATGAATAACAACTGGTCGTCATTTCGGTCCAAGAAGAATTGTTAAATTTTGTAGGGCCCAATTTGGTAGCACCCCTCTCATTAGATTTGAATTCCTGGGTCATCATACCATCACTGCTATTTTACTTTATGCTGCAGTGAAATATAACATGCATGAGATATTTCTAAGAGTAACAGTTGGTTTTCTTGATCCAAAGGAGAATCTATCCAGACAAAACATTCTCTGAAGCTGGCAGATCACATCTGGTAGAGATGCCAGTTAATAATGATTCTAATTTTCATTTACTCTCGTACTCCTCTGTCAAATTTTTGTCATGTATTTCTTTACTCATTTTATGCCGGTTACTCACACTATACTCTGGTTAGATATTCTTTACATAATCCATTGTCAAAAAAATATTCCACAGACTTTAGCAACTCCTAAAATTCAATTTGAAATATCTGGTCTTCCCTCCTTCAATGCTATTTTTAGTGTTCAGTCTCCATGGTTAACAATTATATTTGATAGTGATGTCATTAAGGAGCCCCTCTATACACTACTTCTTCCTCACACTTGTACAAAGGGCCTACAGAACTATAGTCACTCTGAATGTTGCCCAAAAGTGATACTGCTCCTCGCTGGTATCCTGGCTAGTTTTTAGTTTGTGTAATTACCTTTTTGTACTATAAGGGGAGGGCATTTAATACTCATGAGTCCCCATTTCTTAAACTGTCTGTACTGTCACAACTTTTTAAACTTTTGTATGCTGTTTTCAATTATTGTATCTTTCAGTTTATTCCATTCATGATTCATACACTGCTGTTTTACTAAGAAAAGCATTTCATTACTTCCTTTATAATAAGCTTCTTTAATTATACGTTATGGCCTGTGGTTGGTATATCCCCTCATCTTTCAGAGAATTGTTCACTGTTTACATCAGTCTGGTTGAAAACCTTAAAGGTTGCAATCAGGCCACCCCTCTTTTTTCCTTCTTCAAAGATGTGCAGTTTCAAGGCATCTAGCCTTTTCCTGTAACTCAACTTGCTTAATTCTAGTACCATTTTTGTTGCCCTTCACTGGACCTTCTGTATCAACTCTGCTTCTTAGGTGGAGTGCCCAAACTTGAAAAGCATAATCTGGTTTTGGTCTTGTGTAAGATGTGAACAGCCTTCTGAATATGTCCATATTTCCTTGTCCATAAAAGAAAAATGAATGCTCTTCAAATATTTGCCAGCAGATAGTACTGATCTTCTTGTCTAATTGGGAACTCTGGCAACTTTTTTTTTTCTTGGAGGCTCCTGTCATGGACAAAAGTGGGCCTTGATTGAAATATAGAGGTTAATGTAAGAGATGAGTGAAAGTACTTATGAATTTAAAATGTACCAGATCATAGTTGTTGGGAAAGACATGAAAGGGAAGAGAGGTTCAAAGCTATGAGGTGCAGGGAAGAAATAGTTATCAAAACAGCCCACCCTTGAGCTGCCATTGGCCACACAGTAATCATAAGGTGCAACAGCTTGCTGAGTATTGCATGGTCTAGTTTGTAATATGGGCACATAAGCAGCCAGTTCTTGGGAACAAAAACCAGAGTAATGCCTATAGAAGACCAAAGTTGAGCCAACATTATGGCATAAGGAAACCAGGTCAAGTTTTGAAGTTAGCCTGGAAGAGTTTATTAGGTGGGCCACTTTTGACTCAATGCTGTCAAGTAAGTATGGAGAGCTAGAACCACCCCATATGTGAGAACAGTACTTCAACAAGGATGGATCACTCCATTATATAAATGGAGCAACTGTTCTGAAGAAAAGGAATTTTGACACCTAAACAGGACTCCCAGTTCTTAAGAGGCAGACTTAGCTATTTCTGTAATGTGGGTTTCCAAGATAGAGTGGATGTTACAGTTATACTAAGTATGTTCACAGAGTCAAGAGGTGGAATTACAGAACCATCAAAGGAGAGAGAAAAGTTGTAAGGAACTTTCACCAGAGAGATAGGTAGGAACTGGGTCTTGAAGGCACTATGCTTGACCAGATTTTGTCTACCCCAATGAGATATCCTATCGAAGTCTGAGTTTATGGAGGAAGTTGTGTTGAGACAAGTTGCAGAGTGAGTGAGAGAAGGAGCAGAATTGAAGGATGTTGAGAAATGCAATGTTGAATTAGTGCATTTAGTTATTTGTGGATGAAAGGGAATCATTGATAACAAAAAGAAAAAGTGTAGGAGACAAGACAGAACCTTGAGGGACACTGTTGTTGATGGAGAAAGGGAGTAGGCTGATCCATCAACAACCATGGAGATAGACTGGCCAGAGGGGAAGCTAGATATAAGGGAGCAAAGTGAGGGAGGGAAGCCAAAAGAGGAGAGCTTAGAGATGAGATCTCAATGCCATACCATGTCAAAAGCTATGTATATGTCAAAGGCAACTACATAGGATTTCCAAAAATCTTTCAGGGATGATGATTGGACATTAACAAGACAGGAAAGAATATCATCAGTGGTTCTAACCTTATGGAAGCCATACTAGTGATCAGAGAGAAGACTGAGATTCAAGATTTTTGAGGATACGGGAGTGGGAGGAATTCAAAGACTTGGGGAATCTTAGATGTCAAAGCAACAGGACGATAGTTAGATTAGAATGGTTTTTAAACAAACAAACAAAACAGATGAGGAAGCACAAGTGCAAGTTTAGTGTCAACTCCCAGGTTCCTCGAACATATGTATTCCTGCAGCTTATTTCTTGCTAGATGATATGTTTTCCCACGTTATTTTACATTTGCTCAGGTGAAGCCTTCTATGTCCTTTCGTAAATTGATGTAATCTGTCTCAAGTTTCACTTCTCTCAGGACCTTTGCACCATCTACTAACATATTAATGTTGGAGTCCCACCCTCAATGTACATAGATCAAGAAGAGTAATGGTCCCTAAGTAGAACCCTATGGTAATCAATTGGTAGGCAGCCAACGACCAGGGAGGTATATTACCAGTACTACCTGCCTGGGTATCAGGAGGGTTAGTGACATCTGCTTAATTGCACTCCTCTGACCCAGGTAACTGTCTTTTCTTTCTGCCTCACTAACGTGTGGAATACTGGCCCTCTGTCCACAAACATACACTTGACAATGCTTAACTCACGCAGCTTATTCTTTGTAACTCTAGATTTTCCTGTGGTGAGCATAATGCACTAACCCTGCCTTTTGGCAAAATGGTGGGAGCAGTAGATAGTAGTAAAAAGTAGCAGCAGCATTAGGTAGAAGCATGAGGTAGAAGTAGTGGGTAGGAGCATTGAATAGAAGTAGTCATTAGGAACATTAGGTGGGAGCCTCTACAAACGCTGTGCTAGACTTGCCCTCAGCCAGAAGTCTGTTAAGGGTGAGGCACTAAAGGCTGAGAAGCAGCACTGGAGTTCTTTAGTTATGGAAACTGTGTTGCCATGGCCACCCCTTTGAGGGAGTTCCAGTTGGAACAGGTGTCAGAGAAATAGATAGACAGCAACACCTGTTTGCACTGTATGGTGCGGGAGTTTTACGCTCATAAGGCTCTGCTTCTTGAACATTTTTACTACTGTACTGCTTTTTAGATTCTGAATGGTGTATGCATTATCCATGTTGTCATTCATTTTATTCCATTCATCCATTACTCATACTAAAAAAGTAATTCTTCACCTCATGTTATGGCTTCTGGTTATTCTATCCCTGCTTCTCTTGAAGACTGTTCACTGTGTATATCATCAGTCACTTTTAAAGCTTAAGGGCATGGCTTTAGTTGGCAGTATTCCAGTCTTCTCTTCTTGAGTGTAGGTGTTGCTGAACTCTCCAATTTGAGGTTATACTGTGAGTGAAAAGTCACCTTACTCAAGGCTGGGAGTTCAGTCTTGTCAAAGACCTTATCACTTCAAAGGAGTCTACATTCCCCTGCTCTTGTAAGTAGCACAGCCTTGGGCTGCAGGAGCCTATAGAAAGGTCCCGAGGTACTCACAAATAAAGAATATATACATGTATACAAGATTTACTGGGATGTTGCTAGACTTGCCAGATTGAGGTTACACCACAACAGAAAAGTCACCTTTCACAAATGCTGTACCACTGGGATTACAGGCTCATTAAAATCAGTCACTTTATAGCAGTTCACATTTCCCTGCTACTTGTAGCAGTGCAGCCTTGGGCTGCAGGAGTCTTTACTGGCATATTATAATAATAATTATAATAACATGTTACTGGACTTCACCTGCATGAGGTTACAACACAAATGTAAAATCATTTTTGGTATGGCTGTATCATTAGGATTTAAGTCTTATTTAAAAATTTGCCACTCTAAAGGAGTCCACATTTCCTTGGTACTGAAAGTAGTACAGCCACTTGCTCCAGGAACCTGTGGAAAGAGGTTTTACGTAACACCAGCAATCTCTCGTATAAAAAAGTCATGGGGTAATTATGGATGAATAAATGAAATTACATATATCCTCACCTGGTCCCCTTCTCTATTCCTTCTTTTGGAAAATTAAAAAGAAAAAAAGAGAGGGGAGGATTTCCAGCCCCCCACTCCCTTCCCTTTTAGTCGCCTTCTACGACACGCAGGGAATACGTGGGAAGTATTCTTTCTCCCCTATCCCCAGGGACAAAGCAAAATATAATAAATGAAATAAATATATACATATATATATTATTATTTATCTTATTTTGCTTTGTCGCTGTCTCCCGCGTTTGCGAGGTAGCGCAAGGAAACAGACGAAAGAAATGGCCAAACCCACCCCCATACACAATGTACACACACACACACGCCCACACACGCAAATATACATACCTATACATCTCAATGTACACATATATATACACACACAGACACATACATATATATACATGCACACAATTCACACTGTCTGTCCCTATTCATATATATATATATATATATATATATATATATATATATATATATATATATATATATATATATAATATTCATATATATATATATATATATATATATATATATATATATATATATATATATATATATATATCCCTGGGGATAGGGGGGAACGAACACTTCCCACATATTCCCTGCGTGTCGTAGAAGGCGACTAAAAGGGAAGGGAGCGGGGGGCTGGAAATCCTCCCCTCTCTTTTTTTTTTTTTCAAAGGAAGGAACAGAGAAGGGGGCTAGATGAGGATGTTTCCTGAGAGGCCCAGTCCTCTGTTCTTAACGCTACCTCGCTGACGCGGGAAATGGCGAATAGTATGAAAGAAAAAGAAAAATATATATATATATATATATATATATATATATATATATATATATATATATATATTTAATGTATGTATGATTCATGGTGAGGTGCCTGAGGATTGGCGGAATGCTTGCATAGTGCCATTGTACAAAGGCAAAGGGGACAAAGGTGAGTGCTCAAATTACAGAGGTATAAGTTTGTTGAGTATTCCTGGTAAATTATATGGGAGGGTATTGATTGAGAGGGTGAAGGCATGTACAGAGCATCAGATTGGGGAAGAGCAGTTTGGTTTCAGAAGTGGTAGAGGATGTGTGGATCAGTTGTTTGCTTTGAAGAATTTATGTGAGAAATACTTAGAAAAGCAAATGGATTTGTATGTAGCATTTATGGATCTGGAGAAGGCATATGATAGAGTTCTAGATAGAGATACTCTGTGGAAGGTATTAAGAATATATGGTGTGTGAAGCAAGTTGTTAGAAGCAGTGAAAAGTTTTTATCAAGGATGTATGGCATGTGTACGTGTAGGAAGAGAGGAAAGTGATTGGTTCTCAGTGAATGTAGGTTTGCGACAGGGGTGTGTGATGTCTTCATGGTTGTTTAATTTGTTTATGGATGGGGATGTTAAGGAGGTGAATGTCAGTTTTGGAAAGAGGGGCAAGTATGCAGTCTGTTGTGGATGAGAGAGCTTGGGAAGTGAGTCAGTTGTTGTTCGCTGATGGTACAGCGCTGGTGGCTGATTCATGTGAGAAACTGCAGAAGCTTGTGACTGAGTTTGGCAAAGTGTGTGAAAGAAGAAAGTTGAGAGTAAATGTGAATAAGAGCAAGGTTGTTAGGTACAGTAGGGTTGAGGGTCAAGTCACTTGGGAGGTAAGTTTGAATGGAGAAAAAGTGGAGGAAGTGAAGTGTTTTAGATATCTGGGAGTGGATTTGGCAGCGGATGGAACCATGGAAGCGGAAGTGAATCATAGGGTGGGGGAGGGGGCGAAAATTCTGGGAGCATTGAAGAATGTGTGGAAGTCGAAAGCATTATCTCAGAAAGCAAAAATGGGTATGTTTGAAGGAATAGTGGTTCCAATAGTGTTATATGATTGCGAGGTGTGGGCTATGGATAGAGTTGTGTGCAGGAGGGTGGATGTGTTGGAAATGAGATGTTTGAGGACAATATGTGGTGTGAGGTGGTTTGATCGAGTAAGTAATAAAAGGGTAAGAGAGATGCGTGGTAATATAAAGAGTGTGGTTGAGAGAGCAGAAGAAGGTGTTTTGAAATGGTTTGGTCACATGGAGAGAATGAGTGAAGAAAGATTGACCAAGAGGATATATGTGTCAGAGGTGGAGGGAACGAGGAAAAGTGGGAGACCAAATTGGGGGTGGAAAGATGGAGTGAAAAAGATTTTGAGTGATCAGGGCCTGAACATGCAGGAGGGTGAAAGGCGTGCAAGGGATAGAGTGAATTGGAACAATGTGGTATACCGGGGTCAGCGTGCTGTCAATGGATTGAACCAGGGCATGTGAAGTGTCTGGGGTAAACCTTGGAAAGTTCTGTGGGGCCTGGATGTGGAAAGAGAGCTGTGGTTTCGGTGCATCATTACATGACAGCTAGAGACTGAGTGTGAGCGAATGTGGTCTTTGTTGTCTTTTCCTAGCACTACCTCGCACACTTGAGGGGGGAGGGCGGTTGTTATTTTATGTGTGGCGGGGTGGCAATGGTAATTAATAAAGGCAGACAGTATGAATTATGTACATATATATATATATATGTCTGTGTGTGTATATATATGTATACGTTGAGATGTATAGGTATGTATATGTGCATGTGTGGACGTGTATGTATATACATGTGTATGTGGGGTGGGTTGGGCCATTCTTTCGTCTGTTTCCTTGTGCTACCTCACTAACGCGGCAGACAGCGACAAAGCAAAAGCAAATAAATATATACATAGATGATGTAGGAAAATTAAAGCAGGAAAATTGCTAAATTTTTCATGTATTTCAACTCATCTTCAGAAGGAAATAGTAACAAATCACAGATGGAGACACCAGTAGGTATTAAGATGATCACATCTTACACGATAATGAAGCAGGCAGTGAGGGTAGTATGGGAACCCTGTGAGTCAGAGGACACCTGGGTAACAAACCTGACCCTACTACTCAGGTTACTACAGGTGTATCAGATCATCAACACTTTTGTACAAGTCACTGCAAAATACATGTAAGATGACATTGTGTAAACTACATAATCCTCCACTAACATACATATTCTTACCATGAGTCACCTGTATAAGAGCAGATTCAAATGAATTTCTATTTAACTTTTACATTTTATGATTGAAGAAGCTGTGGACCACTCAGTGAGATGTGAGTTTTCATTCATAAGAGCAAACAGAGCACTAGATGTTTGACCAGTGCGTACAGAGTATTTATGTTGACTTGCACAAGATTTTAAGTCTTTATCTGCCTGTACCAAGTTGGGCCATTCTTTTGTCTGTTTCCTTGCGCTACCTCACTAACACGGGAGACTGCAACAAAGTATAATAAATAATAAATAAATAACCAAGTAAAATGAACAACATGCAAGGAATTCTGTAAACTGTACTACT
This sequence comes from Panulirus ornatus, assembly GCF_036320965.1. Taxonomy (NCBI): domain Eukaryota; kingdom Metazoa; phylum Arthropoda; class Malacostraca; order Decapoda; family Palinuridae; genus Panulirus; species Panulirus ornatus. The sequence goes on along the minus strand of NC_092281.1, from coordinate 22,761,497 downwards.
GTCATTACAGGGGCTATTCTTAACAGTTTCCTTACAGTGCTCTCATAAGAAAGAACTGATTTTACATTAAATAACTTAAGCAGTGTAATGATAGGTTAGGTTCAAAGGTTTGTGATAGGGTAAACACAGAATATTGCTGGAAGACCCTCTATCATGTGTCACATTATCATAAGCCTTTCTAGCCTTGGTCTTACATTTGTCCAGTACATGAGAAGGATAGCAAAGTTTCTTACTAATGGTATCAATTTTACTAAGTTCCTCATCCAGAAAATCTGGGCTTACAATTTGTAAAGTTTTCAGACACACAGAAGAAAAGATAGAATGTTTGATACTAAATCTATGACCTGAGCAAAAGTGAACATAGGACATTGTATTAGTTGTCCTTCTGTAGATGCTATATTTAAAACAACACTCTTCCATATTTATCAACACATCCAGGAATGGTAAGTTTCCATTATCTTCAGTTTCTACAGTAAATTTGATAGATGACACTAAATTATTTAATTTACTTAGAAAATCATATACATCCAAATGAAAGGGTCATATACATAAAATATCAACATACCTGTACCACAGTGTTACAGTGCTAGTAATAGTAGGTAGAGATTTCTTTTTAAAGAACTCCATGTACAAATTTGACAAAAGAGGAGACTATGGATTTCCCACATCCATGCCAAAAGTCTGCTGATGATACTCATTAAGAATTGTAAGCTCACTTTCGATAATGAGAATGAAAAAATCCCTTAACATCATATATAAACAATTCATCCACTTTGCTCTAAACTGTGCCTCACTTGCTTAGTCTTCCACTTTCTCAAAATCAATTATGAAAAAACTGCAAACCACACAAAATAGTGCACTCAGAATAGTCACCGGCAACTAGGAAAGAAACTCAACATCTTCGCAATAAAACATAGATCCTCCCAGTACAGTCCCACATGCTCGGCACTCAATTTTGTGCATCAGCACTAGACCCCTCCCACCCAAACCACTGAATAATTAACCACCAATCCCTAAGTAGAAATAGAAAGGTTATTCCACCCTCACTCTTGAGTAACCTCTACTCACAGATCCCCCCCCAACAAACATTATACTGACAAAAGACATAACATCTGAAATAACCCAGCAAATACTAAACAGCCGACTTCACAACTCCCTCTTAAACTCCAACGCACCAAACATGCACCCATCAGAAACCACACTCCCCAGACAAATGTGTCACTTTCCCATCTATGCTCCATGCTTCACCCATTGCAACAGTACTACAACCAGTTTCAGAATATCCCAAGAATCTTCTTGTCCAAGATGAAACTACCATAAAGAAGACAATGAACACTTATTATTACTCGGCTGTCCTGCACTTTCTGCACACACAGCATTACAACACCTTATGATCTGTTGTCCCAGCCAGTGGATATCACCAGCTCCTGAGCTCTACAGGAGCCTCATAAAGATAGAAGGGACTCTGGAGCAGGAAGTAAATAAGTAAGAGTGGTGTTACTGGACTCAGCTGCTCAAGGTTGTGCCATAAGTGAAAAATCACCTTTAGGGAGGCTGTATCACTGGGAATAGTCTCATCAAGGAACTTCTCACTCCAAATGAGCCATCATTTCCCAGCTATCGGAAGTAGTGCAGCCTTCAGCTGCGTAAGATTTAAGAAAGGTTCTAGGTTCTTTGGTGCAGGTGTATCATTGGGAGTAGAGCCTTGTCAAAGTATTTCTCACTTGAAGGGAGTCTACATTTCCCTGCTACTGAAAGTAGGACAACCATGGGCTGCAGAGCCTTTTAGTATGGTCGTGGATAATACCAGGACCCTTTCATAGAAACTGGTCTGTATTGATTTTATAACGCGGGAGACAGCGACAAAGCAGAATAATAATAATAATAAATATTTATATATATATATATATATATATATATATATATATATATATATATATATATATATATATATATATATATATGTATATATATATATATATATATATTATCCCTGGGGATAGGGGAGAAAGAATACTTCCCACGTATTCCCTGCGTGTCGTAGAAGGCGACTAAAAGGGGAGGGAGCGGGGGGCTGGAAATCCTCCCCTCTCGTTTTTTTTTTTTTTTTTTTTTTCTTTTTCTTTTTTTTTCCCAAAAGAAGGAACAGAGAATTCGGCCAGGTGAGGGTATTCCCTCAAAGGCCCAGTCCTCTGTTCTTAACGCTACCTCGCTAATGCGGGAAATGGCAAATAGTTTGAAAGAAAAAAAGAAAATATATATATATATATATATATATATATATATATTTTTTTTTTTTTTTTTTTTTTTTTTTTATACTTTGTCGCTGTCTCCCGCGTTTGCGAGGTAGCGCAAGGAAACAGACGAAAGAAATGGCCCAACCCCCCCCATACACATGTACATACACACGTCCACACACGCAAATATACATACCTACACAGCTTTCCATGGTTTACCCCAGACGCTTCACATGCCTTGCTTCAATCCACTGACAGCACGTCAACCCCTGTATACCACATGACACCAATTCACTCTATTTCTTGCCCTCCTTTCACCCTCCTGCATGTTCAGGCCCCGATCACACAAAATCTTTTTCACTCCATCTTTCCACCTCCAATTTGGTCTCCCTCTTCTCCTCGTTCCCTCCACCTCCGACACATATATCCTCTTGGTCAATCTCTCCTCACTCATTCTCTCCATGTGCCCAAACCATTTCAAAACACCCTCTTCTGCTCTCTCAACCACGCTCTTTTTATTTCCACACATCTCTCTTACCCTTATATATATATATATATATATATATATATATATATTTGTTATATGGTTGCGAGGCATGGGCTGTAGATAGTTGTGCTGAGGAAGGTGGATGTGCTGGAAATGAAATGTTAGAGGACAATATGTGGTGTGAGGTGGTTTGAAAGGGTAAGAGAGATGTGTGGTAATAAAAAGAGTGTGGTTGAGAGAGCAGAAGAGGATGTTTTGAAGTGGTTTGGTCACATGGAGAAAATGAGTGAGGAAAGATTGACAAAGAGGATATATGAGTCAGAGGTGGAGGGAACGAGAAGTGGGAGACCAAATTGGAGGTGGAAAGATGGAGTGAAAAAGATTTTGAGTGATTGGGGCCTGAACATGCAGGAGGGTGAAAGTCGTGCAAGGAATAAAGTGAATTGGAACAATGTGGTATACCGGGGTCGACGTGCTGTCAGTGGATTGAACCAGGGCATGTGAAGCGTCTTGGGTAAACCATGGAAAGTTTTGTGGGGCCTGGATGTGGAAAGGGAGCTGTGGTTTCGGTGCATTATACATGACAGCTAGAGACTGAATGTGAACGAATGTGGCCTTTGTTGTCTTTTCTTAGCACTACCTTGCGCACATGCGGGGGTAGGGGGTTGTTATTTCATGTGTGGCACAGTGGCGACAAGAATGAATAAGGGCAGACAGTATGAATTATGTACATGCGTATATATGTATTTATCTGTGTGTGTATATATGTGTGTATATGTTGAGATGTATAGGTATGTGTATATGCATGTGTGGACATGTATGTATATACACGTGTATGTGAGTGGGTTGGGCCATTCTTTAGTCTGTTTCCTTGCGCTACCTCACTAACGCGGGAGACAGCAACAAAGTATAATAATAAGAATAATAATAATATATATATATATATATATATATCCCTTTCCATATCCTGACCCCACAAAACTTTTGATGGTTTACCTCAGATGCTTCACATGCCCTGATTCAATCCATTAACAGCATGTCGATCCCGGTATACCACATCGTTTCAATTTACTCTATTCTTTGCACACCTTTCACCCTCCTGTATGTTCAAGCCCCAATTGCTCAAAATCTTTTTCGCTCCATCGTTCCACCTCCACTTTGGTCTCCTACTTCTCGTTCCCTCCACCTCTGACACATATATCCTCTTCATCAATCTTTCCTCACTCATTCTCTCCATGTGACCAAACCGTTTCAATACACCCTCTTCTGCTCTCTCAACCACACTCATTTTATTACCACACATCTCTCTTACCCTTTCATTACTTACTCGATTAAACCACCTCACACCACATATTGTCCTCAAAGATCTCATTTCCAAAACAGCCACCCTCCTCTGCACAACCCTATCTATCGCCCATGCCTCACAACCATATAACATTGTTGGAACCACTATTCTTCAAACATACCCATTTTTGCTCTCCAAGATAACATTCTCACCTTACACACATTCTTCAACACTCCCAGAACCTTTGCCCTCTCCCCCACCCTGTGACTCACTTCCACTTCCATGGTTCCATTTGCTTCCAAATCCACTCCCAGATATCTAAAGCATTTCTCTTCCTCCAGTTTTTCTCCATTCAAACTTACCTCCCAATTTACTTTACTCTGAACCCTACTGAACCTCATAACCTTGTTCTTATTCACATTTGCTCTCAGCTTTCTTCTTTCACACACTTTACCAAACTTAGTCACCAACTTCTGCAGTTTCTCACCCGAATCAGCCACCAGCGCTGTATCATCAGTGAACAACTAACTCACTTCCCAAGCCCTTTCATCCACAACAGACCATACTTTCCCTTTTCTCCAAGACTCTTGCATTCACCTCCCTAACAACCTCATCCATAAACAAATTAAACAACCATGGAGACATTTTCATTTATTTATTTATCATACATAATCGTTGTTTCCCATCTCAGCGAGGTAGCGCCAGGAAACAGACAAAGATTGGCCCATCCGCTCGTATATATATATGTATATATATATATATATATATATATATATATATATATATATATATATATATATATATATATATATATATACATACATACATACATACATAAATGCCCACATACGCACATATACATACATACACATCAACATAAACATACACATATGCAGACATATACATACATACACATGTACATATTCTTACTGGCTTGCCTTCATCCATTCCTGTTGCTACCTTGCCCCACAGGAAAACAACAATGCTGTCCCTGCTTCACCAAAGTTGTGCCAGAAAAACAGACAAAAAAGACCCCATTCGTTCACAGCCTTTAGCTGTGATGTGTAATGCACTGTATTATATATATATGCATGAGAGTAAATTGGTCTTTCTTCGTCTGTTTCCTGGCACTACCTTGCTAATGTGGGAAGTAGCGATCAAGCATAATAATGATGATAATAACAATGATAATAATATATAAACATCAATTATTTATCATTATCCTAGGACCAGTTTCTTAGTAAGAATCCAGGTGTTACCCAGGTTTTTGCTGCCCAAAGTGCACTGCTAACAGTAGAAGGGAAATGCAGACTCCTTTGGAGTGAGAACTTCTTTGACGAGACTTTGCTTCCAGTGATAATCTCACCAAAGATAACTTTTCACTCGCAATGTAACCTCAAGCAAGTGGAGTCTAGATATAGATATATATATATATATATATATATATATATATATATATATATATATATATATATATATATATATATATATATATCGCTACCTCGCTATCGCGGGAAATGGCGAATAGTATGAAAAAAAAAAATATATATATATATATAGTGAGCTGCAAATGCATAATTACATTTGTCCACTTGTGAGAGTCATGATGGAATTGTGATAAAAACACACAAGCTTTGCCAAGATACTCTTTATAATTGTATTGAAAGTCACAGTGTATGTCATATCATGTGGCTCTTATATAAGCTATCCATTTTTAGGATATATCATGTATAATACAATTTTCAGGTACAAGACAAAGTTCCAAGAGATTACATATGTGATTGTAATGTAACTTGGGTATGGATATGCCATAAAATGAGAATTTTAATAGTTAAGGCTTATATGCTGTGCTGCATAAGTTAAGAAATATCAGTATGGACCTGATGTATAGCACATTATCACATCCCATGAATATTTTGGGAATTCTTAATCCTTGGGCTGGGTGCAAACTGCATTATAGGATGAGCAGTAATTTGTGTTTTCTGAGAGGTTCAGAGAGCCTTGATAAACTGGACTCATCAGCCATGGTGCCATAATCTTTGGTTAATATTTAAAAAGTAAGATGGGTTTTGGTGCCAAGGGCAGTCAGCACATTGTATTATGGATAGTCAAGGTGTTGGTGTTCCTGATGTTTCTGGCCTGACTGAAAAGTAAAACAAGGAGGAATTTTTTTTATATTTTTCCTTTTTAATGCATCACCCAAAATCAATTTCATGATAGTTAATTTATGGACCTATTTCACAAATTTCTTGGCCTTAAGTAAATCAAATTATCCTTTTATAATTAAATTTTTACCAAAAAAGGTAAGGGTTTAAATCTAGCCAATAAGCCCAACCACAACCATCAGTAATTTCCTTAATAGTTTTATGGCAAATAGAGTTGTACCTTACTGTTTTCCTAGTGTACCAGCATTTGCTGTACCATTATTGAGGCCATTATACTCCTTATTATCAGTTTCATATTAATTTCATGTCATACACAAAACATTATATTTAGGTTGTATTTTTTGGCAGTCTTAAATTGCTGCTAAATCATAATAAGTTGTGTAATTAAATTTTTTGAAGCAGAACTAAAGATCTGCTTCTCTCATTTAATGGATATTGCTGCAGTAGTATGTGATAATTGATATTTATTTGTTTGTAGACTGTTACAGGAATAAGCATGTGTATATCTCTCAGTTTTTGAGATAAGAAAGGGAAAATATTTTTTTTTGCCTTGGCTGTGATATAATTTTGCCATACCACTTTTTCTGTATAAATAGGTTTCTTCTATGAAGAGTCACTTGACATTGGTTGTTACCTGTTAATGGAAGTTGTGGTAAATGTTGTTTTTATACGTGTACACTATTTCTAGTCTGGTTTTCTTATATTCTATAAATATTCATAAAGACAGCTGCGTTCATTTCCACTGAATATGCATAGTCAGCCCTTAGGTTCATTGAAATGCTGCAGAGAAATATATAAATCTCTCCTTGTATGTCCAGTAAAATTACTCCTTCTTTGACAAAATTTTCTAATGTCATCTTGTATTTTCCACCTTCACATGTTCGTCTGTTGGTTTATTCTCTATTCGTATTGTTCATTTACCTCTGTTGTGCTCCAACAACAACAACAAAAAATTCTTATATCCATCAAGTCTTTATGAAAATGAGGCTAGATAAAGGTCTCTGCAGTACAAGAATATCTCTCTTATATAAACATTCATACTCATTGGAATCATTTTGTATTGTTTATGGATGATGCTCACATTACCATCTGAGGGTACAATTGTTGTTATATGAAATCATCATTTAATTTTCAGTGCTTATAAGACTATTTTTTTATTTCTTATTAGGTAAAATACAGGATGAATTGAACACAATGTGATGAGGATTATGGTGTTTTGAGATCAGACTGCTTCTGATGTTGCCAGGATCATCATCATTTATTACCTTTGTTGGATCAAAAATGTCAAAGTGAATAATATTCTCTTGAACATTTGTGAGTTTTATGATCATTTATCCCCAAAGTTCTGTAATTGTTTTATTGTATCATCATACTAGTGGAGTATTTTTTTACTGTATATAAGGCTGTGATATGCAATGTAGATTTGAACTAGAAGGAAGGAAAAAGAGGGAATTTTTTTATTGTAGAAAATGTTTGAAGTTACTTTTTAGGGGGAATTGAGACATGCACTGAATTTATTTTATAATGAGGTGACAAAAGATCTTTTTTTCATTTTTAGTGAGGTAGAATAGGAGCTGGCGAACATCAACACTTCCAGAACGTTTGAGCCTGATAACCCAAAGCCTTCCATCTCCCTTTTATTCTCCCCTTCTATCTTCATCCCTTTAACTTTGACACATAACCTCTTTGTCAGCCTTATTTTTATTTCACTTATCATTTTCATATATCCAAAGAAAAAGGAATACCATTGTCAGGTCTTTCAATCAGATTGTGCTTGCTACCACACATATCATCCTCAAGAATTTCATTTCCAACACATTCATTCTCTTCCTTTCTTTTGCATTCAGGTCCTAAGACTGACATTCATGCACCATAGCTGGGACTACTATACCTTCAGACATATCCATATTTGCCCTAAAAGACACTACCATCGCCCTTCTTACACTCCTCAGTGCACCCACAGCTCTGGCTGCCCCTTTCTCATATGATTTCCTTCAGGTTTCATCCATTGCCGTCTAATTTAATAATGTCAGTAGATTTTTCAACATGGCAGATTTTCCAAGATTTTTGAGATAAAATATGGCATGTTAATCAGAAGTCAAGTAAAACTAGCAAATTTTAGATTTTTTCTTTAGAGCTGCATTTACTTTTGTGCTGTAAGACTAAAAACCTTGGGATAATATTTTATCCACTCTTAATGAAAAGTAGAATAGACCCCAAAGAATGGAAGATCAAATTATTTAACAGATTGGCTACCTCCTTAATAATTGGCTTCAGAATGCTTACCAATCACTTGCTTAGTTGGCTTGGATCAACCATTCTTACCAGATACAGATATGGCTGTCAGTTTACCAATTAAGGTAGCAACATACTCAGATGTTGGCAACAAATAAGCCAGCTCTTCAGTTTTACTTGTATATCTAACACCTTAACCTCTCATAATAGTGAAGTAAAACTCCCTTGACTTCAACCAAATGTTATATCTAGGCTCGATCCAATTCACCAAAGTTACCATATAATCAGATCTTTAATCCTTTCACTGTGATATTTGAGTATATCCACAGTGCATACATTTTCCCTTTTTCTGATTTAAAAGATTTTTCAGGCTGCCATCTTTAAATAACTCTAGAAATTCTGTCATAAACAAACAACTAGAAGAACGTTGTTAAGTTTCATTATCTTTAAGTGCATTTTAGGTAAGGTGCATCTATGATAATTTGCATAAAGCTATTCATGCCTTCAAACAGCTTCTTTTTATGTAATCTTTAACCCTTGAACTGTTCCCATCACCATCTTGCAATCCATCTGTGTTCAAGTATCAAGCAGAATGAGTGTACCATGACCAGTAAGGTACAGAAAAGATTCTGCTCTCCTTTGTACCCATACCACCATCTCTACAGGGCCATCTGTCAACCTGAGATTGTGCATACAAGATTACCCCACAGAAAAGAAAATAGGTTATTTGATGACCTAAATCAGTAGAGGAACACTTATGACACATATTCATTTGTAAGGAAATTGAAGCAGAATGCCATAAGAAATGTGCAGAAATGAATGACTCAAAGAAAGGTTTCTATGGGAGGACACCCCTTTCATCCTCAATAACCTGACAATGGTGGCCATGCTAGTAAAGAAGGGTACCTCAAACCGCTGCCTGGAACCAATGCCACTAAGAGGAAAAAGAGCAGTGGCATAAAGACAGTACCACTTACGCATGTTCAATAAGTTGTGCATTTGTGAGAGCTTCAGAGACTTTTACTTCGTGGGCAAGTACTGGCTACAATCAAGAGACAAAACCCAAATGTATAAAAAAAAAAGTGCAGTATGCAGTACAAAAATATATAAGGTTTATGGAAAACATAAAATTAGAAAGAGCGGAAACTACATAGTTGTGTAACTCATTGTGAATATTAAACAAATTCACCATCACTGCTTTGCGTGTGGAAGAAATCAGTTTAAAGTGTGACAAAAAGAAATAGGAAACAAACTTATGCATCACTTATATCGAGAGGTGAAGAAAGAACACATCACGCTTGGCACCATGATCAACTGTATCATGAAATGCTAAAACAAAGGAAGATATTCAAAGTTTCAGTGTATGTTTATGCAGTGTATCAAAACCTGAGTGCTAATAATTTTATAAAAGTGTAGAGGTCAAAGTTATATAAAGTTTATAGTATATATGAATGTAAAAAATTAAAAATCATTTCATTGTAAACATTATTCAACATACTCACCACTAATGCTGCTCCTGTGTAGGATATCAGTGTAGAGTGTGGCAAAAAGTGATAGAAAATAAAAAGAAAATAAAAATCAGACCTTTGCCCACCAATCGAATTGTAAAGAGATGAAAGATAAGACCATATTCATTGGCATCACACTCAAATGTCTTTCAGCATACCAAAACAAAGACAGGTATATGATGTTTTTTAATTTTTGCTATCTTAGCATGTTTTTCATATTTTGCATGCAAATCTGTCTTTAAGGAAAAAATTTATTTTGATTTTATATTTCTTTGCACAGAGAGGATGACAAGCCAGGATTACCACACTTTAATGGTAATAAGAAGTTAAATGAAAAGCAGAGAGGACCTGAACAGTGCATGTTAAAGTTGAGGTGATGTCAAGGTAACTCAAGAATGCATTAATAGAGGTTACCGTGGAGGTATGTGGCATTGTATGTACACAGGTTGGGGGAAAAAAATGCAGCATGGTGGAATGAAGATTTAAGAAAATTTGCAAATGGAGAAAAGAAATGTTTGGAGGAAGTTACATAGCAACAGTAAATAGAGGGCAAAGTTTTTAGAATATAAAGTTATGAAGAGAAGAGTTAAAAGGATGAAAACTAGTACAGGAAACGGTGATCAAGGATAACGAAAAGTGTGGTTGAAACAGCAGAAGAGGGTGTGCTGAAATGATCTGAACATATGCTGAGAATGAGTGAGAAAAGGTTGAGAAAGAGGATATATGTGTCAGAAGTGGAGGGACCAAGGAAAACAGGTAGATTCATTTCATTGCAAATGGAAGGATGGAGTAAAAACAGTTCTGAGTGGTCAGGGCCTGAACATGCAGGAGGGAGAAAGGCATGAAAGGGATAAAGGGAATTTGAATGATGTGGTACACTGAGGTCAATATGCTATTAATGGACTGAACCAGAGCTTGTAAAGCATCCAGGGTAAACTACGGAAAAGTCTATAGGGCCTGGTTGTAGAGAGAGAGCCAAAGTTTCGGTGCATTGCACATGAAAGATAGAGAATGGATGTGAGCGGATGTGCCTGTTTTTCATCTGTTCCTGACACTACCTTGCTAATGCAGGAAACAACAATCAAATACACTTCCTACGTATTCCTTGAGTGTCATAGAAGGTGACTAAAAGGGAAGGAAGCCTGGGGCTAGAAATCCTTCTCACCCATTTTTTAATTTTCCAAAAGAGGGAACAGAGAAGGGGGCCAAGTGAAGATATTCCCTCTAAGGATCAGTCATCTGTTCTTAATGCTACCACGTGGATGCAGGAAATGGCAAATACAAGCAGGAGGGTGAAAGGCATGCAAGGAATGGAGTGAATTGGAACAATGTGGTATACCGGGGTCGACGTGCTGTCAATGGATTGAACCAGGGCATGTGAAGCGTCTGGGGTAAACCATGAAAAGTTTTGTGGGGCCTGGATGTGGAAAGGCTGTGGTTTTGGTGCATTCTACATGACAGATAGAGACTGAGTGTAAACGAATGTGGCCTTTGTTGTCTTTGCCTAGCGCTACCTTGTGCACATGCGGGGGGAAGGGGTTGTCATTTCATGGGTAGTGGGGTGGCAACGGTAATGAAAAAGGGCAGACAGTATGAAATATGTACATGTGTATATATGTATATGTCTGTGTGTGTATATATATGTATATGTTGAGATGGATAGGTATGTATATGTGTGAATCTGGACATGTATGTATATACATGTGTATGTGGGTGGGTTGGGCCATTCTTTCGTCTGTTTCCTTGCGCTACCTCACTAATGCGGGAGACAGCGACAAAGTATAATATATATATATATATATATAATGGAACAATGGAAGTAAGGGGAGTGGGGGAGGAATGGGATGTATTTAGGGAATCAGCGATGGATTGCGCAAAAGATGCTTGTGGCATGAGAAGAGTGGGAGGTGGGTTGATTAGAAAGGGTAGTGAGTGGTGGGATGAAGAAGTAAGAGTATTAGTGAAAGAGAAGAGAGAGGCATTTGGACGATTTTTGCAGGGAAAAAATGCAATTGAGTGGGAGATGTATAAAAGAAAGAGACAGGAGGTCAAGAGAAAGGTGCAAGAGGTGAAAAAAAGGGCAAATGAGAGTTAGGGTGAGAGAGTATCATTAAATTTTAGGGAGAATAAAAAGATGTTCTGGAAGGAGGTAAATAAAGTGCGTAAGACAAGGGAGCAAATGGGAACTTCAGTGAAGGGTGCAAATGGGGAGGTGATAACAAGTAGTGGTGATGTGAGAAGGAGATGGAGTGGGTATTTTGAAGGTTTGTTGAATGTGTTTGATGATAGAGTGGCAGATATAGGGTGTTTTGGTCGAGGTGGTGTGCAAAGTGAGAGGGTTAGGGAAAATGATTTGGTAAACAGAGAAGAGGTAGTGAAAGCTTTGCGGAAGATGAAAGCCGGCAAGGCAGCAGGTTTGGATGGTATTGCAGTGGAATTTATTAAAAAAGGGGGTGACTATTGTTGACTGGTTGGTAAGGTTATTTAATGTATGTATGACTCATGGTGAGGTGCCTGAGGATTGGCGGAATGCGTGCATAGTGCCATTGTACAAAGGCAAAGGGGATAAGAGTGAGTGCTCAAATTACAGAGGTATAAGTTTGTTGAGTATTCCTGGTAAATTATATGGGAGGGTATTGATTGAGAGGGTGAAGGCATGTACAGAGCATCAGATTGGGGAAGAGCAGTGTGGTTTCAGAAGTGGTAGAGGATGTGTGGATCAGGTGTTTGCTTTGAAGAATGTATGTGAGAAATACTTAGAAAAGCAAATGGATTTGTATGTAGCATTTATGGATCTGGAGAAGGCATATGATAGAGTTGATAGAGATGCTCTGTGGAAGGTATTAAGAATATATGGTGTGGGAGGAAAGTTGTTAGAAGCAGTGAAAAGTTTTTATCGAGGATGTAAGGCATGTGTACGTGTAGGAAGAGAGGAAAGTGATTGGTTCTCAGTGAATGTAGGTTTGCGGCAGGGGTGTGTGAAGTCTCCATGGTTGTTAATGCAAGAGTTTTGGAAAGAGGGGCAAGTATGAAGTCTGTTGGGGATGAGAGAGCTTGGGAAGTGAGTCAGTTGTTGTTTGCTGATGATACAGCGCTGGTGGCTGATTCATGTGAGAAACTGCAGAAGCTGGTGACTGAGTTTGGTAAAGTGTGTGGAAGAAGAAAGTTAAGAGTAAATGTGAATAAGAGCAAGGTTATTAGGTACAGTAGGGTTGAGGGTCAAGTCAATTGGGAGGTGAGTTTGAATGGAGAAAAACTGGAGGAAGTGAAGTGTTTTAGATATCTGGGAGTGGATCTGGCAGCGGATGGAACCATGGAAGCGGAAGTGGATCATAGGGTGGGGGAGGGGGCGAAAATTCTGGGGGCCTTGAAGAATGTGTGGAAGTCGAGAACATTATCTCGGAAAGCAAAAATGGGTATGTTTGAAGGAATAGTGGTTCCAACAATGTTGTATGGTTGCGAGGCGTGGGCTATGGATAGAGTTGTGCGCAGGAGGATGGATGTGCTGGAAATGAGATGTTTGAGGACAATGTGTGGTGTGAGGTGGTTTGATCGAGTGAGTAACGTAAGGGTAAGAGAGATGTGTGGAAATAAAAAGAGCGTGGTTGAGAGAGCAGAAGAGGGTGTTTTGAAATGGTTTGGGCACATGGAGAGAATGAGTGAGGAAAGATTGACCAAGAGAATATATGTGTCGGAGGTGGAGGGAACGAGGAGAAGAGGGAGACCAAATTGGAGGTGGAAAGATGGAGTGAAAAAGATTTTGTGTGATCGGGGCCTGAACATGCAGGAGGGTGAAAGGAGGGCAAGGAATACAGTTAATTGGAGCAATGTGGTATACCGGGGTTGACGTGCTGTCAGTGGATTGAATCAAGGCATGTGAAGCGTCTGGGGTAAACCATGGAAAGCTGTGTAGGTATGTATATTTGCGTGTGTGGACGTATGTATATACATGTGTATGGGGGGGGTTGGGCCATTTCTTTCGTCTGTTTCCTTGCGCTACCTCGCAAACGCGGGAGACAGCGACAAAGTATAATAAAAAAAATATATATATATATATATATATATATATATATATATATATATATATATATATATATATATATATATATATACAGAGGTATAAGTTTGTTGAATATTCCTGGTAAATTATACAGACACATACACAGATATATACATATATACTTATTTATATATTTTTTTTGCACTTTGACGCTGTCTCCTGCATTAGCAAGGTAGTGCAAGGAAACAGACGAAAGAATGGCCCAACCCACCCACAAACACAAGTATATACATCAACGCCCACACACGCACATATACATACCTATACATTTCAGCGTATACATACATATACATATACACACAAGTACATATTCATACATGCTCCCTTCATCCATTTCTGCCGCCACCCCTCCACACATGAAATGACACCCCCCTCCCCCCACATGCGCATGAGGTAGCTCCAGGAAAAGACAACGAAGGCCACATTCATTCACACTCAATCTCTAGCTGTCATGTGTAATGCACGGAAACCACATATATACATATACATATATACACTTGTACATATTCATACTTGCCCTCATCCATTCCTGGCAACACCCCACCCCATAGGAAACAGCATTGCTACCCCCGACTTCAGTGAGGTAGAACCTGGAACACAGAGAAAAAAAGACCACATTCATTCACACTCAGTCTAGCTGTCACATATAATGCACTGAAAACCACAGCTCCCTATCCACATCCAAGCCCCACAGACCTTTCCATGGTTTATCCCAGATGTTTCACATACCCTGGTTCAGTCTACTGACTGCACATCGACCCCAGTGCATGCATGCCTTTCACCCTCTTGCACGTTGAGGCTCCAATCTCTCAAAATCTCTTTCACTCTATCCTTCCACCTCCAATTTGGTCTCCTGCTTCTTCTTGTTCCCTCCACCTCTGACACATATATCCTCTTTGTCAACCTTTCCTCACATATTCTCTACATTTGTCCAAACCATTTCAACATACCCTCTTCTTCTCTTTCAATGACATTCTTTTTATCACGACACATCTCTCTTACCCTTTCATTACTTTCTCAATCAAACCACCTCACACCACATACTGTCCTTAAATATTTCATTTCCAACACATCCACCATCCTCTGCACAACCCTATCTATAGCATAGGCCTCACAACCATATAACATCATTGGAACTACTATTCCTTCAAACACCCAATTTTACTCTCTGAGATAATGTTCTTTCTTTCCACACAGTCTTCATTGCTCCCAAGACCCTGATTAACAATATATCAGCTACTCCCTACAAAGGCCCAGTAGGGAAAGATGTAGAAAAAGAAGAAATGTTCAAAGATCTAGGAGCTATTAATTAGAAACTTTGAATCAAGGTACACATTGGTGAGATAATTATATCAAACCATATATTGTGCAATATGATAGCAAGAATTCTCAACAGAAGACAAAAATGTTATGTATTGTACAATGCCTTTTTAAGTTGCTTGAGATGCTTGCAAGGTGTTGTTGATATGATTACTGAGTATATAACTCTGGTTTTAATTTACATTTTACAAGAATAACCTAATGATCAGCATTTCCACATTCAGATGCTCCTTGACTGATGATGGGGTTATGTTCTGATAAACCCATCACTAGTTGAAAATATTGTAAATCAAAAATACATTTAATACTATACATCTAAACTACCTAACATCAAAGCTTAGCCTAGCTACCTAAAGATTCTCAGAACACTTACATTAACCTACAGCTGGACAAGATCATCTAACACAAAGCCTATTTTATAATAAAGTGTCTCATGTAATTTTTGAATACTGTACTCAGAAGAAAAGAACAAAATGGTTGTATTGGTGCTCACCATTAATGTACACAATTGAAAGCACACTGGGCCAGGAGAATGTGTGAAGCATATGACACTAAAATTGATTGCTCGATAATGAGGATGCTACATCAACAGGGTCATCAATTTCTCTCTCTTCTGATGAGGCTCGAAAATAGCTGGTAGAAGGCACTGGGGCATCAACACTTGTTGATGGTTTAGATTTCTCCAGGAAGATATCAAGTGTTGATTGTACAGTTTGTTCTTCTTTTCATTATACATTTCTCTATAACAAGCAAGAACATCCTGTATCTGCCTGTCAGTTCTTGCGAATCTCTTGTAATTGACATTCATTTCTTTTAACATCCATACATCTCTGCTGATAGTAGCAAATGCCTCTACCAATTTCTTTGCTGTGAACTTCTTTGGTGCCTCGGGTATAACTTTATGCTGAGCAATTATCTTTCATTTCATCTCAGGTAATTGCCTTTCTCTTCTTCTCACCAGAGGCAAGAGACACAGATGGGCATTTTGTGAACATGATGAAATGCAAAAACACAAAACAGCATCATTGTACAGCATTTTGCTAGTCCAGAAAAATATCAAAATTCAAAGTACAGTTTCTATTGAATGCGTATTGCTAACGCACCATCATAAAGTCGAAAAATCGTAAGTTGAACCATCATAAGTCAGGGAGCATCTGTATATTATTGAAATGCATCCTTAATCCAAATGAAGTAATGGCAGAACTTTTAGGCATGATTTTTGATGGAAGATTGACATAGGCCCCCTTATAATAAAAACTGAACAGTTTGAAGGTATTGTCTCTACTCATTGGGAGAAGATAGGAAAAGTAAGCTGGGGTTACAGTATTCATTATGTACACATAAAGTGGAATACTTGTGCAAGATAAGCTATTTTCATCCACCACTAATAATATCTCGAAAATGGTTCCTGGTGTCCATAATCTTGACACTGTAATATGGACAGGAGCATTCAGATCCTTTCAAGCTGAAAGTCAGTACACAGTTTCTGACAAGTTACGAATTTAAGATGCAAAGAACTTGGCATAAAGTATAGCTTTAGGTTTAACCCCACATATAAATGTGTTTTTGCTGCTCAGAGAATTAAGATATTTAATCAACACCCAAAGTTCTTGGGAAAGAAATGAGAGTGGTTTGGAGGTAAAATTTAATTCAAGAAACAGGTTTTTCTTGGTTCCCTCCCTAAAAGGTTCCTGAGATCAAACTTTGCTGGGACTGGATAACAACAGCCAAAAGCAACACTACTACTGTAATAACAAAAAGTAAACTCCTTCAGCATGATACTATTCATACAGAGAGAACAGATATTTGCTAAAGGCCTAAAATGTGATCTGAAGGTACAGGCACTGCTACAGGTAGCAAAACCACCAGGAAAATCCATGTCAACTGTAGATTTTCATAGTATTCAAGCTACATTTTAATTAATGGAGTAATCTCCCAGAAAGACATTTACAACCTACTCTTGACTCCCAGACTGTACTCCAACTCATATCACGTACTTTAGTGCAGCCCGTAATTAAAAAATAAAAAATTGGATGGTAGAAAATCTACTCAAAGCATGAGTGCAGAATTTAGTTGGTGTCTTAGACATGTAATGAAATGGCATATATGAAGGCAAAGGCAGCTCTTTCTGGCAATTTATATAGCAGAGTTATGCCTCACAAGCAAAATATATAATTATTTTGGATATAAATGGCAAGGTAGATGGTATGTGGAAGCTTAAAAATAATAAGCTACAGGCAATAAAGAAAAGTATTGAAGTATGGTATTCTTCCTTCAACAGGACTTGCCATTTGGAGGCAATTCTTTGTCCACTTAAGATTGGTCTTACTATACTGACCCATGGTCATTTCATGGGGATGAGACCTTCCCCAGAATGTGAGACTTGCAATTTAACTGTGGAACAAGTATTATCAAAATGCCAAAAATGTAAGATGTTTCAGAGGCAAATGTGAATTATTTGATAATGTAAGGAATAAAAGTTTTAGAGAGATTTAAGGTAGTAATTTTAATGTAGTTATGATACATATTTTAAAAGATATATTTTGAAGGAATCCAAAATATATACATAGTTTTATGTAAATAGTTTAAGTTCTTAAATATCTTATCCTAAAAGAGAAATGAATCAGCATTCAATGTATACCTCAAAAGCAAAGCAAAATTGAACACGTGCACAGTGTGGTCAGCTCAACAAATGGAACTAAACACTGAAAAATGAGAAACCCTGCACAAGCAAAATTGTGATGTGAAACATGAACTGCCATGAGAGATTGAAAGAACAAACTGCACTACTTAGAAAGAAGGGAGAGCCGTGTGATAATCTATGCATGACTGCAAACTGAGAGTATAATGGGTAATGTGATAGATCTGTGATCATCTCAGATACGAAAAGCTGGAATTATCAAGCCTGCAGTAATAACTGCGAATGTGAAAGAGTTTTAAGGATAATACCAGAAGGAAAAGACATACATGGAATAACAATGAAAATATATACACCCATACAGCAGAAAGGAACAGTGGGCAAGAGTTGGAGAATGCTATGCACTGGCCCTCCATATCTGGCAAAGTGTTATCATAAGTATGAAGGTACTTCCCACTAGCTTCTTCCCAGGGTCATACAGTCCTCACCTCTGTGTTTTAATTCTTTCGTCTCCCCTACCCTCCCACCTCAACCCATATGATCCTCTCCTCTGCTTGTCCTATTTCTTTACTCTCCCCTTCCTTCGAAGGCGCCTCTCCTCAGTGTTATTCTATCTTCACGTCTGTTTGTGTTACTAAAGTGGATAAAAAAAAATTAAAATGAAAAATATGGAAATGTATCAAAGAAATTTTAACCAACAGAAGTCAAAGGAAGAACTATTGTCAGGTGTACAACAAGGAACAGCTCTTAACTACTTTACTCTTCGTATTCATGATCTGAGACATAGATAAGATAGTCAGGTGTTTTTCAGAAGACACGAGAGAAAGTAAAAAGCAATAGATTGTGGAATACCAGGAAAAACATCAAAGATATATGGATTATATCTACAGATGGGCAGATGAGAAATTTAATTGGAGCTAAAGAAGAGAAATTTGGACATAGTCATGGTACACCTAACGCCATTGCAGTCTCCCAGGAGAAAAAAAGTGAAGTAAATGTCAGATCTGAGAGTAACTATTGATAAAAGACTAATTTATGGAGCAGAGTGAAAAGATAGTACTTTCAAAGCCAAATCATGAGTAGAATGAAATTATCACCATTTGCAATATGTGACGGACACAATGAAAATATCCAGTGCATATATAAGAAGTAAACGTTAATATGCTGTTATGTATGGTCACATGTAAAGCAGACTGAATTAAAGAGATTATAGCACCTTTCACAAGTAAACTAAATGGAATGGAGCACAAGACTTACAATGAACGATTAAAATAACCAGAGATTTACAATAGTATCTACTGGGAGGTATGACAATTTATACCCGGTAACAAATAGAGGGATAAGAACAATGTCGTCCACTGTAATTCATAGAAAATAATCAAGAGACAAAATGCACAGGAAGTGATTATTTAAAGCGATATCGGGTTATTTGAGAAATTGAATGGAGCAACTAAAGAAACATTCAGATTAGACTCATGGTTGAAGACTACCCAATGAACCCAAAATAAATGTACCAGAGGAGTAGCTGCCGGGAAAAAAATTCATAGATTAGACAAGTGCCGGAACGGGCTGTCGAGAGCGACGCGGCCTCGGTTCGTTCTAACTGAGAAGTCCAAGTGATGAGCGCATCACAATACCACTGCCACCATGGCAAAATTTCGTCATAGGTACTCAAAGGTAGGTACCTTCCCTGCCAATCTCTCCCCAAGATCATACCATCCTCACTTCTGCATGATACCCTTCCTGCCAATCCCCCCCCCCCCCCCCCCAGGATCATACCATCCTCACTTCTGTATGATACCCGCCCTGCCAATCTCTCTTGAAGATTACACCATCCTTACTTCTGCGTGTTATTTCTTAAATCTCTCCATCCTCTCCCCGAGAGTGTACAATCTTCACCTCTGATTTAGATAATTCGTTACTCTCCTCCCCTACTTCCATCCTCTTCGTGGGGCTGCACCACCCTCATCTCTGCGTTATTTCATCCTCCCTCCTCTTCCCTCCCTCTATTCCTGTCGACTCAACATAGATTGAGTGTTTGCTCTTGAAAACCTTGACTATAACCACAGTAACATAAGCAAGTCATTAATAAAGTAGTTCCACTGAGCTGAGATCATTCTTAAACTTCAAACACTTGAGTTGTCATTTTTTATGAGAAATAATGCTACGTGTAGTGTGTTCAAACAATTTGCACTAAAATGTCAAAGCAGCAGATTTTTTACACAGATTGCCAGGGTCTCTTAGATACCGTTAATGATAACCAGGCTAACCTTAGCAAGACCTTGGTAAGGCTAACACAGCTGCCAAAATGAAACGGGCGTAAAGCTCCAAAAAGCATTAACGAAAAAAAAAAAATCTGGTTACAACCTAAGAGTAAAATACTTCGACACGAAAAACTAAAAAAAAAAAAAGAATACCGGAACGTTAGCCATATGCAAAACTCGAAATACAGGTGTGAATATACCAAAGGACTTTAAAAGCAGAATATATGGAAAACATAAAACGAATATATTACGTATATGAAATGTCAAGTATGGCGAAAAAAAACGTATATGAACATAATTAGATGGACAGGGAAAAATACACAAACACGGCAAACCAAATTACGAAATCAGGGGAGCACAATGTGAATAAGAGCAAGGTTATTAGGTACAGTAGGGTTGAGGGTCAAGTCAATTGGGAGGTGAGTTTGAATGGAGAAAAACTGGAGGAAGTGAAGTGTTTTAGATATCTGGGAGTGGATCTGTCAGCGGATGGAACCATGGAAGCGGAAGTGGATCATAGGGTGGGGGAGGGGGCGAAAATTTTGGGAGCCTTGAAAAATGTGTGGAAGTCGAGAACATTATCTCGGAAAGCAAAAATGGGTATGTTTGAAGGAATAGTGGTTCCAACAATGTTGTATGGTTGCGAGGCGTGGGCTATGGATAGAGTTGTGCGCAGGAGGATGGATGTGCTGGAAATGAGATGTTTGAGGACAATGTGTGGTGTGAGGTGGTTTGATCGAGTAAGTAACGTAAGGGTAAGAGAGATGTGTGGAAATAAAAAGAGCGTGGTTGAGAGAGCAGAAGAGGGTGTTTTGAAATGGTTTGGGCACATGGAGAGAATGAGTGAGGAAAGATTGACCAAGAGGATATATGTGTCGGAGGTGGAGGGAACGAGGAGAAGAGGGAGACCAAATTGGAGGTGGAAAGATGGAGTGAAAAAGATTTTGTGTGATCGGGGCCTGAACATGCAGGAGGGTGAGAGGAGGGCAAGGAATAGAGTGAATTGGAGCGATGTGGTATACAGGGGTTGACGTGCTGTCAGTGGATTGAATCAAGGCATGTGAAGCGTCTGGGGTAAACCATGGAAAGCTGTGTAGGTATGTATATTTGCGTGTGTGGACGTGTGTATGTACGTGTGTATGGGGGTTGGGCCATTTCTTTCGTCTGTTTCCTCGCGCTACCTCGCAAACGCGGGAGACAGCGACAAAGTATAAAAAAAAAAAAAAAAAAAAAAAAAAAAACAAATCATGGGTGCACTAATTTCTCTTTTTCACTCATTATCGGTCACACCAGGAGCAGACGAAGAAAAGGCCGCATTCGTTGACATCCATTTTCTAGCTGTCATATGTAACGCACTAAAACAGCTTCCTATCCACAGGCAGACCCCCCACAAACCTTTCTGTTGTTTACCCCTGGCTGCTTCATGTGCTGTTGCTCGGCCCATTATTATATAGCTCCATTTCACAATCTCCTGTGAAAACATTTCATTTCCTATATGTTCATGCCAGAATCACGAACTCATTTTCATTCCATCCTTCCATTCAATTTGGTCTCCCCTTCTTGTCCACTACACTAATGATGTATATAACCTCTAAGTTAACCTCTCCTCACTCGTCCTTCTCATATGTTCTGACCATTTCAATACACCCTCTTCAACTCTTTCAACCATTCTCTGCCCATAATCACGCCTCGTTTCCAACACCAACTTTCTTTGCAAATTCTCTTCTAAAACCTACGCCTGATCCATACAGCAACGTTGGGACTAATATAATTTCAAAGATACCTTATTATACATTCACGCATCCCCAGGTTACGTTGGGACCACTATACCTTCAACATTTCTATTGTCACATTCCCATCATCAACATTTTTCTGTTCTTTCATTCTATCAAATCATTACTTGCAAGATGATGGTTACAGTATCTATTTCTGATGTTGCAGTCTTCTCGTATCATTCGGCGCAGCATTGGTAATTTCTGAACCATTGTCAGACGAATACTTAAGGAGTTTAGTGTCCTCAGGTCTAGAAGAGTGTTTGCAAATATTTTGAGTGTCGGGCCTGCCTAATGAAAACTTATAAAAAATATGTACCATGATATGAGGTATTTATTGCCACTCTCCGTTAACGTAAATCCGCTAAGAATATCCACTGAGACCAACCATATTCCACAGGCCAACTTGCAAGGTGTATGTAAGCATCAGGACGGATTGTAAGACCTGAGAATGGCAAGAGGTCACAGTGGTGCGCGTGATCTCGTAAGTTGACAAAGAAATCATTTTATACAGTTAGACCCAAACCTCCTCTCGATACCAAGAATCTTTTGGTTCTCCCATTTAGTGATAATTTTACATCACTTCCCAGGTTGCTTTCAGCAATAACACTGCTACAAAGAATATCATAATTAAAAACTCGCCAGAAAATTCTGCGGGCTGTGTTTACAGAATCTTTTGTAAAAGCTGTAATATGTTTTACGTGGGCAGACTAGTAAGAATATGTTAAACTTTAGCTAAATAAATACAGTATAAGAACAAGACAAGAATAGAATGTTTTGTTTTATCATGTTAAAAACTATGACTATTGTATTGATGGAGTAACGATACTTCAGTTATTAACTGTAATTCCATTACCACGAGAAATATCTTTGATTCTTCTATTATCATATACACAAAGAATTGTAACGTTAATGGTAGTGAAGGTCTATACAAAATAGATAGCTTTGTCGTAGGCAAAATATGTAAACAGTACCCTTTCCTTTCCACATAGTAAAATTAATAGTAAAATTTTATGACAGGCATGATGCCAGACATGAACACCACTTACCCAAACATCACTATTCGGTAACGTTTTAAGTTTACCAATAACTTCTTAGCCACGTCTCTTCCTTGTATATCAGTAGTGACTGTTTTTACGCCTTTTATTTCAATCTTGTATCTCCCTTGACGAAATGATCATTATATGAACTTGCACTTGGAAACTTATCGTGTTTCATTTTCCTTGTGGTTTTCAGCATATATATATATATATATATATATATATATATATATATATATATATATATATATATATATATATATATATATATATATATATTTATTTATTTATTTATTTATTTTGCTTTGTCGCTGTTTCCCGCGTTTGCGAGGTAGCGCAAGGAACAGACGAAAGAAATGGCCCAACCCACCCCCATACACACACACACACACACACACACACACACACACACACACACACACACACACACACACACACACACACATATATATATATATATATATATATATATATATATATATATATATATATATAAGGCGACCAAAGGGGGCGGGAGCGGGTCCCGGGAAACCTTACCCTCCTCGTATTTCAATTTCTAAAAAGGGAAACGGAAGGAGTCAAGCGGGGAGTGCTCATCCTCTTCGAAAGCTCAGACTGGGGTGTCTGAATGTGTGTGGATGTAACCAAGATGCGAAGAAAGGAGAGATAGTATGTTTGACAAAAGAAACCTGGATGTTCTGGCTCTGAGTGAAACGAAGCTCAAGGGTACAGGGGAAGAGTGGTTTGGGAAAGTCTTGGGAGTAAAGTCAGGGGGTTGGTAAGAGGACAAGAGCCAAGGAAGGAGTAACACTACTGAAGCAGGAGCTGCGAGAGTATGTGATAGTATGTAAAAAAGTAAATTATAGATTAATGTGGGTAAAATTTAAAGTGGATGGAGAGAGATGGGTGATTATTGGTGCATATCCACCTGATCATGAGAAGAAAGATCATGAGAAGCAAGTGTTTTGGGAGCAACTGAGTATGTCAGCAGCTTTGATGCACGAGACCGGGTTTTAGTGATAGGTGATTTAAATGCAAAGGTGAGCAATGTGGCAGTTGAGGGTATAATTGGTGTACATGGGGTGTTCAGTGCTGTAAATGGAAATGAAGAGCTTGTGGATTTGTGCGCTGATAAAGATTGGTCATTGGGAATACCTGGTTTAAGAAGAGAGATATACATAAGTATATGTATGTGAGTAGGAGATGGTCAAAGGGCATTATTGGATTGCGTGTTAATAAATAGGCGTGTAAAAGAGAGACTTTTGGATGTTGATGTGCTGAGAGGGGCAGCTAGAGCGATGTCTGATCACTATCTTGTTGAGGCGAAGGTGAAGATTTGTAGAGGTTTTCTGAAAAGAAGAAAGTTGGGGAGGAGAGAGTGGTGAGAGTAAGTGAGCTTGGAAAGGAGACTTATGTAAGGAAGTATCAGGAGAGATTGAGTGTAGAATGGCAAAGGTGAGCAAATGACGTAAGGGGGTGGGTGAGAAATGGGATGTATTTAGGGAAGCAGTGATGGCTTGTGCAAAAGATGCATGTGGCATGAAAAAAGTACGAGGTGGGCAGATTACAAAGGGTGGTGAGTGGTAGGATGAAGAAGAAGTGTTGTTAGTGAAAGAGAAGGGAGAGACGAAAGGACTATAATTGCAAGGAAGAAGAGCAAATGACTGGAAGATGTGTAAAAGAAAGCGGTAGGAGGTCAAGAGAAAGGTGCAAGGGTTGAAAAGGAGGGCAAATGAGAGTTGGGGTGAGAGAGTACCATTAAACTTTAGGGAGGATCAAAAGATGTTTTGGAAGTAGGTGAATAACATGCGTAAGACAATAGAACAGATGGGAACATCAGTGAAGGGGCAAGTGGGAAGTGATAACAAGTAGTGATGGAGTGAGTATTTTGAAAGTTTGTTGGATCTGTTTGATGATAAGAGTGGCAGATATAGGGTGTTTTGGTCGGGGTGGTGTGCAGAGTGAGAGGGTCGGGGAGAATGGTTTGGTTGAGAGAGTAGAGGTAATGAGAGCTTTGCGGAAGATGAAATCCGGCAAAGCGACGGGTTTGGATGGTATTGCAGTGGAAATTATTAAAAAGGGAGTGACTGTGTTGTTGATTGGTTGGTAAGGATATCCACTGTATGAATGGACCATGGTGAAGTACCTGAGGATTGGCGGAATGCATCCATAGTGCCATTGTACAAAGGCAAAGGGGATAAAGGTGAGTGTTCGAACTACAGAGGCAAAAGTTTATTGAGAGTTCCTGAAAAATTATATGGGAGGATATCGATTGAGAGGGTGAAGGTATGTACAGAGCATCGGACTGGGGAAGAGCAGTGTGGTTTTAGAAGAGGTAGAGGATGTGTGGATCAGGTGTTTGATTTGAATTATGTATGTGAGAAATACGTAGAAAAACATGGATTTGTATGTAGCATTTATGGATCTGGAAAGGGCATATGATAGGGTTGATAGAGATGTTTTGTGGAATATTCTAAGAGTATATGGTCAGGGTGGTAAGTTGCTAGAAGCAGTGAAACGTTTGTACCAGTGATGTAAGGCATGTGTACGAGTAGGAAGAGAGGAGAGTGATTGGTTCCCCAGTAAATGTCAGTCTACGGCAGGGGTGTGTGATGTCTCCATGGTTGTTTGTTTATGAATGGGGTTGTTACGGAGGTAAATGCAATAGTTTTGGAGAGGCTCGAGTATGCAGTCTGTTGTGGATGAGAGGGCTTGGGAAGTGAGTCATTTGTTCGCCGATGATACAGCTCTAGTGGCTGATTTGCGTGAGGAACTGAAGAAGTTGGTGACTGAGTTTGGAAAAGTATGTGAAAGGAGAAAGTTGAGAGTAAATGTGAAGTGTTTTAGATACCTGGGGGTGGATTTACCAGCGGATGGAACCATGGAAGCATGAGTCGCATGGTGGGGGAAGGGACAAAGGTTCAGGGAGTGACGAAGAATGTGTGGAAGGAGAGAACGTTATCTCGGAGAGCAAAATTGGGCATGTTTGAAGTAATAGTAGTTCCAACAGTGTTATTGGTTGCGAGGCATGGGCTATAGATAGGGTTGTACGGAGGAGGGTGGATGTGTTGGAAATGAAATGTTTGATGACAATATGTGGTGTGAGGTGGTTTGATAGAGTAAGTAATGAAAGGGTAAGAGAGATGTGTGGAAATCAGAACAGTGGCGTTGAGAGCAGAAGAGGGTGTGTTGAAATGATTTGGACATATGGAGAGAATAAGTGAAGAAAGACTGACTAAGAAAACATATGTGTCAGAGGTTGAGGGAAGAAGGAGAAGCGGGAGACCAAATTGGAGGTGGAAAGATGGAGTGAAAAAGATTTTGAGCGATCGGGGCCTGAACATACGTGAGGGTAAGGCGTGCAAGGAATAGAGTGAATTGGAACGATGTAGTATACCAGGGTCAACTTGCTGTCAATGGACTGAACGAGGGCATGTGAAGCGTCTGGGGTAAACCATGGAAAGGTCTGTGGAGCCTGGATGTGGATAGGGAGCTGTGGTTTCGGTGCATTACACATGACAGCTAGAGACTGAGCGTGAAGGTATGTGGCTTTTGTTTTTTCTGGCGCTACCTAGCTGAAGCGTGGGGTAACGATGCTGCTTCCCCTAGGGTGGGATAACGATAGGAATAGATGAAGTCAAACAAGTATGAATATGTATATGTGTATATATGTATATGTCTGTGTATGTGTATGTTTATGTATGTATATCCGCTACCTCGCTGACACGGGAAATTGCGATAAAGTATGATAAAGAATAATATATATATATATATATATATATATATATATATATATATATATATATATATATATATATATATATATATATATATATATATATATCAGTGTGCAGAGCAGGACTACACTTATTGTCGTAATGTAGCTTTAAAATTAAATCAATAAAAAAACTAGAAATACAGTACAGTTTAAAGAGCTTTATCATTTACATAGTATGTTCACATGTAGATTTCAGTGTATCAGCTGGAATATCAGGGCAAATCTCCAAAAGTAACCACAAACATAATCATGAAAACCCTCTGTAAAATTCGTCTAAATTTGCAAATCTGCCTACATATATCAGTAAGATAAGATAAGAATGGATACTGTGTGGGATTTAGAGGTAAAATCCCCAATTTAAGTTTAACCTCATTATATGATATAACATAGATGCTTTGAAATAAACCCTTGAAATATGGGGCCGTGAGAGAATCAGATGCAAACCCCATTCTTAACCTAGAATCAATATGTAACCATACTTTAAAACATACCATTATGATAAAAGATAAAGCCGTAAGATAAAGATACAGATAAATCCCTTGGAGTAATTGAGAATAGTGAAATATTGCCTATGTCCTGTTAGATAAATGCTGAAAAGTAGATGAGGTCGTGAGGGATTTATATGAAAATCCCCATTTGTCAAGGTTAATCCAAATTGTAAAATGAAGCCTAAATACCTTAATATATAACTGTAAAACAGGGGAGGGTAACATCGTGAGGGATTCATATATGCCGGGTTAGATGGGTGCATGTGTAGGTGGCGCGGCGGCAGCCACAATACAGTGTGATGTTCACCATGGACGTCCTCAGGGCCGCCCTCGTCATCTCTCTCTTCTCCACCATTTCCACAGAGGAGTGGAACACACATGAATACATGATCAGGGAACATTCACTGGTAAAGCCTTATCAAGGTGAGGCTCACGAGTTATGCCAGGTCAGCCTGTGTTCCGTGAAGAACATTCGTGATGTGGCCAGTGATGTTATGATGTCAGATGTGTTGTGATGTCAGTTGTAGTGTCATGTGGGTAGTTATGCTGCGCTGTGAGCAGAAATGTTATCACGTGGGCATAAAATAAATGTCATGAGGGCAGCCGTGTTGTGGGCAAAAATGTCATTATCTAAGTATTGTCACGTGGTTATTAAATGTTGTGCTGTGGCCAAAAGTGTTATAACATCGATAGTAACGTAATGTGATGGGAACAGTAATACACTGTAAACTAATGTGGGCATTGATGTAGTAATGACGGGAATAATGTTATGGTATTTAAGTTGTGTTGTGATTTGGGGCAATATTGTTGTGATATGGGCATTAGTGTGATGTGGCAGTTAATGTTAAGACGTTGGGTAGAGGTGTTAGGATACAGGCAAGAATGTACTGACATGGGCAGTGATGTTGTGATGTGGGCCGTAATGTTGTGTCATATGATGTAGGCATTAATGATGATGTTGTTAGTAATATTGATGATAATGTGATATGGTCAATAATTGTTTGGTGTTAACTGTAGTGTCACAGTGTTTGCAGTAATGTTGTAATATAACTAGTGTTACAATGTTTGATGTAATGTTGTGATATGGACAGTAATATAATGTGGGCATTAAAGTTATGATGTGGGCAGTAATACTGATATTGATAGTTATGTTGTAATGGCTGTAATTTTGTTTTTATTGAGGTAATAATGTTATGGTTTAGGAAATAATGCACTGAATTTCTTTTGAGAATTGATGTTGTGATATGAGCAGTTAAATAGGCAATATTTTGATTTGGGCTTAATATTGTCATGTTTGCAGTATTGCAGTGTGAGCAGTATGTTGTGGTATTGGCAGTTAATGTTTTGATTTCAATGATATGATTTGGGCTGTAAAGTTGGGATTATGATAATGATATTTTGTAGGCAATAATTTTGTGTTGGGTAGTTATGTTGTTTTATGGGTAGTAATATTGTGGAACGACCAGTGATTTTGTGGTGTGGGCAGTGTTGTGACGGATTCGTAATGTTTTTTTTGATATGGTTAGTGATCTTGTGGTGTGGGAAATAATGTTACGATTTGGGCAGAGATATTGTGGTGTGAGCTGTAATGTTTTGGTATGGACAGTAATGTAGTTATGGTGTGGTCAGTAATGTTGTGATGTGGGTAATAATGTTTTGACATACACTATGGTAGTATTTTGATTATAGTGTAGGCAATAATTTTGTGATGTGAGCAGCAATATTGCAGTGTGGGCTGTAATGTTGTGATAAAAACAGTAATTGTGTGCTGTGGGTTGTAACTTTATGGTGGAGGCATTGATATTGTGATGTGTGCTGTAATGTTTTGATTTGGCTAATACTGTTGTTGTCATGTAGGCAGTAATGTGATATGGGTATCAATCCTATATTCTGAGCAGCAATGTCATCTGCTGACCTGTAATCTTTTTGTGTGGGTATTAATGCTGTTACGTGTGAAGTAATCTTTTGATGTGGTCAGTAATGTTTTGGTGTTTTTAGTGATTTTATGATGTGGGCAGCAACGCTAGCAGGAGAATTTGCCTAAAATTGTCCAGACCCATCTAATTCCATTTGATGTACAGTTTGATTCTTTTTACACCATCTGTTACACTTATTGTTCTTTCCATGATAAAAGGTAATGCTTGAAATGAAATTTTATGTTTTCAAAATAAAAAAAAAAAATTGAAATCAAATTGCCATTCTTCACTGTATGCAGACCTGCTTCTTGCACTCACTGGCACCTGAAGGTAATTTTTCACCACATAATTTCTCAGCTTTTGATAAGTTTCAAGATAGAAATAGACATAAATGATAATGGTTATGATCTTAGGTACCCTATTTTGTTAGTAATTCATTGGCATATCTGGTGTATAAATTGAACTTAGTCAAGATTGAATATATAGTCTGGTTTTGTGACATTCCACAAAGCTGTTATCTTACCATGAAATGTATTTATATGTGAGATAAGAAAGT
This sequence comes from Panulirus ornatus, assembly GCF_036320965.1. Lineage (NCBI taxonomy): Eukaryota > Metazoa > Arthropoda > Malacostraca > Decapoda > Palinuridae > Panulirus > Panulirus ornatus. Next base: position 22,731,748 of record NC_092281.1, on the reverse strand, counting down.
GTTGGTGAGTAAATGCCTGTCTGGCACAGTTGACATGAGATGCAGATCGTTGTGTACAATTATGAGTGGAAAATTTGAGCTCCAGTTTCTTAATGATATACAAAATTCTGTTTTGAACATCTAAATCTTGTAAAGAATTCTTAGGAGTGTAATGGGTGAAATGAAAATTATTGGATGGATCCATACAGCAGTATTGATTGTTTTAGTCACATTGCAGGAACCATGAGTTTTATTTGTAGTTTTATATGGTATTGTCACTGCATTAAAAATACCAACACTTGAAGCAGTCACATTAAGGAATGATGAGTTGCCTTCGGATAGTTTTTTCTTGTATAGTTTTTCATTTCATATTTCCTGGTAGCTTTATAAACACACAAACCAAACCCAAGAAACCTACCCTAATCTATTGTTCTCAAGTTTTCGTTGCAGTATTTATCGTTTGGTACTGATGTCCAGAAAGTAAGAATCTGCTCTGTCGTGTGTACAAATTTTGATGTATCATCTTCCAAACATTCAGTTATTTCCATGTGAAATTTTGCCTCATCGTTGACTAAATTAGGCTTCAGACAGTCTGCCTCCACACTTAAAGGATCAGTTATAAACCTGTAAAACTGTCATGCAGATCTTTGATCACATTTGCTTATTTTTCTATTCTCTTTAGTCTTTGTTCTTCATCTTCTTTTGATCTGACTTGAAGCTATGACAGTTAAGGGAAATGTGTCATTTCACCTTTAGTTATCTGTCTGTGAAACAAGTTCAGTTTGTTGATGAAAGCAAATATACTATGCACTAGATCAGATATCAACTTGAATTTCCATTGTAAGTCTACATTTAATGTTTCCAAATGGAGTAGCATGTCTGCAAGAAAAGCTAAATCTGTTACTTGCACTGGACCTGTACACTTGGGGTGAGTTTTATGCTTTTTATCATGAAAAGGTCTCAGTGGCTTCATTAATTAAAAAAAAATTTGGGAAACCTTCATTTATTTCTCTCATCAAGTTTTAAAACTGTTAGTGATGTAGTGCTTTTGTTTGAATAAGATGTACAATATCCAACTCAGGTTTCATGACATGATCGAATTGAGTTTTAGAGAGACTAGTTTTTCATGGTGAATATAGAGAAATGTCCAGAATTCAGGAAACCTTTCATCTGATTTACTAGATTTGATTAATCCTTTCACAGATGCTCACATAGATGGAGTGCTGTCTGTTGCTATGGCATTGAGGTTTTGTAAAGACAAATTGTGCTCTGCAGCTTCCACCATCTTATCCACAAGTACTTCCATTCATTGACACATTATCCTGTTCTTCTCTCACATTAAGGTCATCAGACACAGAATAAAAAGAAACTGATAGTTCCAGTTTATACTGCATATGATACAACTTATCCAAAGCTGTACTCAAATAGTTTTGGGTTATACTGCACATCATTCAACTTATCCACAGCTGTACTAAATTTGTCACGCTATTGAAGTTGAGTGCAGTTGTGCTTCAGTTTCACTGTTTAGATTTGGAAATTCTAAGCTCAGTTGTGTGGCAGATAACTGCAGTTGTGAAATCATTGGTGCTAAAATTGAAATGGCATCAGTGAAGAGTCTTAATAAAATCACCTTCAGAGTAGCACCCCTTTTTTTTCTCTTTTGCACGTGCTATGTTCTGTGGTAAATGATTGGAGGCAGATGTTACTGTCTGTGGAGTTGACAGTACTGGCAAAAACCTGAGGTTGCTTATCCAGTTGTGTTTTTAATTATTTCGCTTTCAGCATGCAAAGTTGAGAACCTATTTTGCCCATCTATATCTCTGATGCATGTTCCGTCGAGGAACTCCCATCAAAGGGTGGCCATGGCTAAAGAGGCTCCACTTATTCCTGTCCTTACGTGCCTCCCTTGCATTCACCATTCCATGCATTCTTCCACTGTTTCTCTCCCTCCAGTATTCCTCCACTCTGTTTGCTCATGTCACAGGTGGTCTTCCTCTCACACCAACCCCTTTAGTTGTACTATCATACACTCCCCTTGTAAACTCCCAGTCTTGCATTCTTTCCACATGCCCAAACCACCTCAAAGTATTACATTTTGCCCATTCTACCACTTCACAATTCATTCCCGTTGCATCTCCTGCCTTACAGCATCTTTCTTACACCCTTTCATTTCTCTTATTCCATCTTGTCACACCACATGCTTCTCTCAAATAGCTCATTTCCACAGCCTGGATTTTTGACCTCTGTGACTCACTCCAAGCCCATGTTTTGGCTGCGTAGGTCTGGGTTGATAGGACTATGCTATCCCTTAATCCTCTCTTCACTTCCATACTTACACATCTACCCTTCATTACTGTATTAAAGAACCCAGTGACCCTTCTACCCTATACTGCTCTCTCCCTTATCTCTCCTTCCACATCAGCACACTTACCCAAGATAGCTTGTAGATACTTAAATACTTTCCCTCTGTTTCCTTTCAAATGCCATTACTTTACTTTTACTTGCATTTATCTTCAGTCACCTACATTTCCACCTATCATAAATCACACTTGAAACCTTCTGCAACTCATCTTCACTCTCGGCAAACTACAAAGTATCATCCGCAAATAGGCTTGCCACTAGCCACCACATCTAACTGCCACACTCCATCTCTGCATCCGTTTTCCCTAGTTTTTCTTTCATTTCTCTTATCACTCCATCCATATATATGTTTAAAAGCCACAGTGGCATCACACATCCCTACCTCACACCTTAATGTATCCCAAAACTTTTGCTCAACTCTCCATTCGCTCTTACTCAAGCATTTGCTCCTCCATAGAAGGCTTTCATACCATCCAACACTTGTCACTTGTCCCTTATTCCATATATCCTTAACACATCCCATAAAGCTTTCCACTTGACTCTGTCATACACTTAACACATCTCACAAAGCTTTCCACTTGACTCTGTCATACCTTTCTCACCTTTCGCTAAATACTTTTCCACAGTCATCTTTACCACAAAAATCTGATTCACACCTCCCCTTCCTTTCCTAAAACCCCCCAGATCTTGACTAATTCTGCATTCAGTCACATCCATCAATCTGTTGATTTATATTCTTGCGCACACTTTTCCTGGTATACTGAACAGACTTATTCCCCATATGATTTCTACATAATCTTTAGTACCTTTTCCTTTGAATAACAGAACAATATAGCTTTCACCCAATCCTCAGGAACACCCTTCTGTTTCCATGCTAAATTACCTATGAGATGCATGCACTCCGTCACACTTTCTCCTCCATACTTCAGCATTTCAACCGTAATCCCATCCACTCTAGGTGCCTTTCTTACCTTCAGTCTCATTACTGTCTTTCTTAACCTTCCTTTTTGCTGTAGGCCCTTGTGCTTGTATCCTCTTCCTTCAATCCTCCATACCCATGCATGTGACTGCTGCTGCCTCCCCTTCTCCCATATTTATCAGTTCTTCAAAATACTCTTTCCATCTTCCTTTCAGTTCCTCCTTTTGATTCATTAACTCCCCATCCTTACTTCTCTTATCAACATTTCCACTCTTACATCACCTCTTTCCTTTTTCACCTCCTTCCAGTATAGTTTCTTATTATCCCAAAACTTTTCATTTAACTTCCAAAATCTTCATCTATTCTTTCTTTGCTTTCCTGTGTCAGTCTCTTAACATTCTGGTTACATACTTTTTATTCTTCCCTCCTCCTTTCCTGATCTTCCTCTGGTACATTCCTGTCAAGCAATCTACCATAAGCCTTTTTCTTGTCTTTTAAAGCATTTCTAATCTCTTCAGTCCACCATGCATTGCCCTTTTTATTCTTTTATCTCATGACCTTGTATCTAACTACTAATTCTACAACCTTTACTAGTATTTCTCTAAACATTTTAAACACTTCATTCACACATGACTGCAGCCCTACATTCATTGCACTTCCATCTAAGCTGTCAGTTACCTTTCCTTCATATCCCTCCCTGCATTTTTTCTGATTCATCTTCTCACTTGCTGACACTTTTACCTCTCTATTCTTCCTTACACCATACCTCCACTTCTCCCAGATCCTTATCCCTACATGAACTGCGAAATGGTCTGTCTCCAAAGAATCCTGTCATGACTCTAGCATCTAGCTCGGCCTTTCTCAGTCTTTCATCCACTGCCATCTAGTCAGTCAAAGCCTTTTGCTCTTATCTTCTGTCATTCTTCATCCATGAATATCTGTGGATCATCTTGTACTAAAAAAGATGTTTGTAAGAACCCAAAGGGAGTAAAGAGCTTTATCAGTATTTGCATAGTTTGAAGTCAAAGGACATTGTAATTCTGAAGATTTGCATCTTGCAATATAGACACATGGCCTTGCCATTGCTTTCTGTGGAAAGATGCTTGTCTTCCCTCTCATTTTGAAACACTGGTTTTCTTCTATGTATTTGATTGACTAAGTTAGAGTGCAAAGCACATAACAATGTCTACAACAGCACAATATTAATAAGCTGTAATTCCACATGTGTGACACTCCACTCCGACATTTGAATTTAACTGAGTGACTGACTCTTCTAGATGAGGGTACAAAGTGCATGACTAGACAAGAAAGGAACTTGTGAACCCAGTGTCAAGCATGGCTATCATGCTGAGAATCATACAAAAGATGCTTTTCGTGTCATTGATTTCTTGGGTTGTTGATGGATAATTTGTTATATATGCCCCCAATGAAAATAAGTGAAATATATTCTATCTATAGTATTAAGATAGAATATATAGCATGTATCCACAAAATTTTAGAAATTTAGGGTTGGAGCAGTTTACTTCATAAGGGTAGCCTTGGTGATTACACATTCTATTTCGGTAATGAATTCAAGAGCCACATGCAGCTCTAGAGCCACCAGTTGGCAACCCTGGAGTAGGGTGCTCTGTATAAAGAAAGAAACAAAGCCTACAGTACTCTTTATCATTCCTGTATTTGTCAGCCAATATCCCTCACCCTGAATGTTTGTGTGAAAGGTGTAATATTTCTTGGTATGCTCTTGTTCCTTACCACCAATACCATGGCTGTGTTTGAAATAAGACTGCAGTCCAAAAATAAGTTTCATTGAAGGAGAGCAACACAATCTTATGTGTCCTCCCCTCAGTCCACTCACTCAGCACTGGATCAAGCCAATGCAAAGGTGATAAAATAACTGTCTGTATATTTTCTGTTTCATTCTTTTGAATGCTTATCTATCATTTCATACATGATAGAATATGATATGCTACAAAAATATAGGTATAGGTATATGTTTATCAGCATTTTAAGAGTTATTATGTGATTGGTTTAAGCATCTTACCTTTTTCCAAATCAGATCTCTCAAAGAATTTCTTGATCTGATAGAAAATTATTTAGATAAATAGTTTTTTCATGTATGCTTCTCAAAGCCTTTTTCAGGAAGGATATCTCGTTGATCAAGATATTAGGTTTACTTACATATCTTGGGCTTTTTACTAGAATGTATATACCCAAACTTTTTTAGAACTTTTCTTTGGATGTGGTTAGCAATAAAAGTCATTTGCATTTAACAAACATTAGTTCAGAATGATCATTGTTTGGATCTGGCTGTCCTTCCATATGTGTCTTTGGGATTGCATCTTTCAGAAGAGTTTGGTTTAGAGCAAGAGGCATCTTGGGCATTCCATTAGTGTTTACCCTATCTATTATAAGAGAGCCTGTCATTAGATAATTTGTAAGAGGCTTTCAAGTAACACTGGTTCTGTGATATCTGTTTCAATCTGGTTGACTCCCCTTTGGCTATGTCAGTTTCACAAGTGGATAGTCTGGAGTGTGAGGGAAATTGTCATTAAGGGTAAGCTTTTCTCTGTTCCATTAAGTTTTTCTTAAGTCCATCCTCTTTCAAATGGATATGCTCACATTTGATCTTTGGGCTTTGTCCTGAGTTCAGTAATGTAGGCTTTGAAGGATGAGAAAACAGTCATTGAATGAATACTGGTGGTTAGTGGTGCCCCACCACCTCACCCATGTGCTATGATGCCATAGACCTGGGTAGGTTACTGTATGGTCATTTAGTTACTGTAAAAGAGCATCTGCTGCTGTAATGTGTTTATGATGATCAAAGGAGGGTGAATTCTCAAGAATATATGATACCAAGCAGTTGCCCTCAAACTTGTTTGTAGAGTTTTGCCAATGGTAGTGTATTGGTTTTACACGTTTCAAAACCTGCATATTTCATTTTTTCACTTTTTCAGGCGTGGGTACATCCATCCCATATTGGGATTTCCTTGGAAGTACCATAGTGACAAACAACTATATCAGGCTGACAGGGGACATACAGAGTTTGCGTGGAGCTATATGGAATAAGGTGCCTTGCTACCTACGTAACTGGGAGATGCAAATTCATTTCAAAGTTCATGGCCGAGGGAAGGAGTTGTTTGGTGATGGTTTCGTTTTCTGGTAAGTAGTTTTGCATTAAATACTCTCACTAAGCTGGTCATGAGGTAACCTTCATATCCTCATTATATGTTTTCATCTTTCATCTCTTGACTTTAAATTTTAGACTGTATGTCATTCTTTACTTAATCAGATTCTAGTCATTGTCATTTGTATTTTGATGTATGATTTGAATAAAATTATTTTAGAATTGCCAGTATCTTTCTATTTTTCCCTTCATTAGTTTTGGTCGATAATTTTTGTTTGTGCATATGTTCTCCCCTTTTTTTTTGTTTTTTCATTACTCCTCACAGCTTTTGTATTTATGCCTCTCATTCTACAGGGGATAAGGGAGAAAGAATATTTCTCATGTATTGCTATGTGTTGTAGAAGGTGACTAAAAGGGATGGGAGTGGGGGGCTGGAAATCCTCCCCTCCAGCTTTTACTTTTCCAAAAGAAGGAACAGAAAAGGGGGCCAAGTGAGGATTTTCCCAATAGGACTCAGTCCTCAAATTTTTTTCATACATATTCACCTTTCCTTGCATTAGCGAGGTAGCATTAAGAACAGAGGACTGAGCTGTGGAAGGAATATCCTCACTTGGCCACCTTCTCTGTTCCTTCTTTTGGAAAATTTAAAATGGGAGGGGAGGATTTCCAGCCTCCCACTCCCTCCCCTTTTAGTCGCCTTCTACAGCATGTAGGGAATATGTGGGAAGTATTCTTTCTCCCCTTTTTATATATATATATATATATATATATATATATATATATATATATCCCTGGGGATAGGGGATTAAGAATACTTCCCACGTATTCCCTGCGTGTCGTAGAAGGCGACTAAAAGGGAGGGAGCGGGGGGCTGGAAATCCTCCCCTCTCTTTTTTTCTAAATTTTCCAAAAGAAGGAACAGAGGGGGCCAGGTGAGGATATTCCAAAAAAGGCCCAGTCCTCTGTTCCTAACGCTACCTCGCTAATGCGGGAAATGGCGAATAGTTAAAAAAAAAAAGAATATATATATATAAAAAAAAAAAATATATATATATATATATATATTTTTTTTTTTTATACTTTGTCGCTGTCTCCCGCGTTTGCGAGGTAGCGCAAGGAAACAGACGAAAGAAATGGCCCAACCCCCCCATACACATGTATATACATACGTCCACACACGCAAATATACATACCTACACAGCTTTCCATGGTTTACCCCAGACGCTTCACATGCCTTGATTCAATCCACTGACAGCACGTCAGCCCCGGTATACCACATTGCTCCAATTCACTCTATTCCTTGCCCTCCTTTCACCCTCCTGCATGTTCAGGCCCCGATCACACAAAATCTTTTTCACTCCATCTTTCCACCTCCAATTTGGTCTCCCTCTTCTCCTTGTTCCCTCCACCTCCGACACATATATCCTCTTGGTCAATCTTTCCTCACTCATCCTCTCCATGTGCCCAAACCACTTCAAAACACCCTCTTCTGCTCTCTCAACCACGCTCTTTTTATTTCCACACATCTCTCTTACCCTTACGTTACTCACTCGATCAAACCACCTCACACCACACATTGTCCTCAAACATCTCATTTCCAGCACATCCATCCTCCTGCGCACAACTCTATCCATAGCCCACGCCTCGCAACCATACAACATTGTTGGAACCACTATTCCTTCAAACATACCCATTTTTGCTTTCCGAGATAATGTTCTCGACTTCCACACATTCTTCAAGGCCCCCAGAATTTTCGCCCCCTCCCCCACCCTATGATCCACTTCCGCTTCCATGGTTCCATCCGCTGCCAGATCCACTCCCAGATATCTAAAACACTTCACTTCCTCCAGTTTTTCTCCATTCAAACTCACCTCCCAATTGACTTGACCCTCAACCCTACTGTACCTAATAACCTTGCTCTTATTCACATTTACTCTTAACTTTCTTCTTCCACACACTTTACCAAACTTAGTCACCAGCTTCTGCAGTTTCACACATGAATCAGCCACCAGCGCTGTATCATCAGCAAACAACAACTGACTCACTTCCCAAGCTCTCTCATCCCCAACAGACTTCATACTTGCCCCTCTTTCCAAAACTCTTGCATTTACCTCCCTAACAACCCCATCCATAAACAAATTAAACAACCATGGAGACATCACACACCCCTGCCGCAAACCTACATTCACTGAGAACCAATCACTTTCCTCTCTTCCTACACGTACACATGCCTTACATCCTCGATAAAAACTTTTCACTGCTTCTAACAACTTTCCTCCCACACCATATATTCTTAATACCTTCCACAGAGCATCTCTATCAACTCTATCATATGCCTTCTCCAGATCCATAAATGCTACATACAAATCCATTTGCTTTTCTAAGTATTTCTCACATACATTCTTCAAAGCAAACACCTGATCCACACATCCTCTACCACTTCTGAAACCACACTGCTCTTCCCCAATCTGATGCTCTGTACATGCCTTCACCCTCTCAATCAATACCCTCCCATATAATTTACCAGGAATACTCAACAAACTTATACCTCTGTAATTTGAGCACTCACTCTTATCCCCTTTGCCTTTGTACAATGGCACTATGCATGCATTCCGCCAATCCTCAGGCACCTCACCATGAGTCATACATACATTAAATAACCTTACCAACCAGTCAACAATACAGTCACCCCCTTTTTTAATAAATTCCACTGCAATACCATCCAAACCTGCTGCCTTGCCGGCTTTCATCTTCCGCAAAGCTTTCACTACCTCTTCTCTGTTTACCAAATCATTTTCCCTAACCCTCTCACTTTGCACACCACCTCGACCAAAACACCCTATATCTGCCACTCTATCATCAAACACATTCAACAAACCTTTGAAATACTCACTCCATCTCCTTCTCACATCACCACTACTTGTTATCACCTCCCATTTGCGCCCTTCACTGAAGTTCCCATTTGCTCCCTTGTCTTACGCACTTTATTTACCTCCTTCCAGAACATCTTTTTATTCTCCCTAAAATTTAATGATACTCTCTCACCCCAACTCTCATTTGCCCTTTTTTTCACCTCTTGCACCTTTCTCTTGACCTCTTGTCTCTTTCTTTTATACATCTCCCACTCAATTGCATTTTTTCCCTGCAAAAATCGTCCAAATGCCTCTCTCTTCTCTTTCACTAATACTCTTACTTCTTCATCCCACCACTCACTACCCTTTCTAATCAACCCACCTCCCACTATATATATATATAATCCCTGGGGATAGGGGATTAAGAATACTTCCCACGTATTCCCTGCGTGTCGTAGAAGGCGACTAAAAGGGGAGGGAGCGGGGGGCTGGAAATCCTCCCCTCTCATTTTTTTTTTTTCCAAAAGAAGGAACAGAGGGGGCCAGGTGAGGATATTCCAAAAAAGGCCCAGTCCTCTGTTCTTAACGCTACCTCGCTAATGCGGGAAATGGCGAATAGTTTAAAAGAAAGAAAAAGATATATATATATATATGTTGATCACACTATACCGTGATGAAAGTTATGAAGGTGAACTTGCACTTCAGTTGGATTTCATATAATTTTATTTAACATGTGGTTTTCCTCTTCATGTGGCACAACATGTTTCATGGAGATAATTCACCTCATCAGGTACCAGTACAAAAGTTATTTAAATCCTAACATCACAACGGAGTACCACCATCTAGCGTCAACCAGTACAGACCAGACTTTGGAAACTATGGGCACTTCATTACAGAGGACAGGTTTAAGATACATATGAAAAGATACAGTTTGTCCTTTTGTCTTTGTTTGTAGGTGTCCATACATTGTAGTATTTCATTTGTAATTACCAGTTTGTGCTGTAAGAGGAGGAAGTTTTAATCTTACAGAGCCCCATCTCTTGAACATTCTCTATCATATTTCCGGATATCTGGGAGTGGATCTGGCAGCGGATGGAACCATGGAAGCGGAAGTGGATCATAGGGTGGGGGAGGGGGCGAAAATTCTGGGGGCCTTGAAGAATGTGTGGAAGTCGAGAACATTATCTCGGAAAGCAAAAATGGGTATGTTTGAAGGAATAGTGGTTCCAACAATGTTGTATGGTTGCGAGGCGTGGGCTATGGATAGAGTTTTGCGCAGGAGGATGGATGTGCTGGAAATGAGATGTTTGAGGACAATGTGTGGTGTGAGGTGGTTTGATCGAGTGAGTAACGTAAGGGTAAGAGAGATGTGTGGAAATAAAAAGAGCGTGGTTGAGAGAGTAGAAGAGGGTGTTTTGAAGTGGTTTGGGCACATGGAGAGAATGAGTGAGGAAAGATTGACCAAGAGGATATATGTGTCGGAGGTGGAGGGAACGAGGAGAAGAGGGAGACCAAATTGGAGGTGGAAAGATGGAGTGAAAAAGATTTTGAGTGATCGGGGCCTGAACATGCAGGAGGGTGAAAGGAGGGCAAGGAATAGAGTTAATTGGAGCGATGTGGTATACCGGGGTTGACGTGCTGTCAGTGGATTGAATCAAGGCATGTGAAGCGTCTGGGGTAAACCATGGAAAGCTGTGTAGGTATGTATATTTGCGTGTGTGGACGTATGTATATACATGTGTATGGGGGGGGTTGGGCCATTTCTTTCGTCTGTTTCCTTGCGCTACCTCGCAAACGCGGGAGACAGCGACAAAGTATAATAAAAAAAAAAATAATAATTTCCTCAACTTGTGTTTGCTGTTTGAATTAACCTGTCCTCATTTATTTTAATCCATTCATCCACCTTTCTTATACTTTAGAAGTATTTCTTTACATCTTTTTCAGTAAGTTCTTTATTTCTTGCTTGTGTCATTGATTTTATAAAAACTGATTGAATTATTATTCATCAGTTTTTCCATTCACCATTCTTTGAAATCAGTGGTTATTTTGATAGTAGTATGTCACAGGTACAAGAGGAACAGTACTAACACTTGTGTGCTTCACAGGTATGTGAAAGATCCCATGCAGGAGGGTGATGTATTTGGTAGCAAGGACTTCTTTACTGGCCTGGCAGTAATCATGGACACCTATAGTAACCATAATGGTCCTCATAATGTATGTTACCATATTGGATTGTATTATTGCATAATAAATCTGATGTAAATTTGCAGGTTCTTATGTGTTGAATAGAGTACAGTTACACCACTGATTTTCTGGCACTCTTGGTTCCAAAGCCTCACCGGATTAACCATTTTGCCGGACCAACCATAGTCACGTAATGATGATTCAACACCACATCTCTAACCTACTAATTATACATCTCCCATGTGTCTAAAGTATACCAGGACTGCTAGAAATTTAGATTAAACAAATTTCAAATGTTTGAGTGCCCTAAGATGGTAAGTCTGTCCATAGATTGTTTGAATCCTGTGAAGTCTTCTTCATCTTCTGTTGTTAGTGTTTTCCTAGGTGTGCATCGCCAGAATAATGCAGTTTCATCTGCATTATACACCTGCTCAGGACTGAGGTGCTCGTGAGCTATGAGTTTCACAAATTCATCCACATACTCGGCAGCTCCTTTGTGGTTTGCAGACCGCTTTTCTCCACACACTTTATTCATGGGAATTCCATGACACTTCTTGAATCTTTGAAGCCATCCTTCACTATAGTCACACTCATATTGTAATTTAAGTTCTTTATGGAACAGCATAGCCTGGTCCATTATCATGCAACCTGACAAGTCCACTCCATCACTCCAACGCTGTCGAAGCCATTCCATCATCACTCGATCATGCTCAGTACTCTTACCATCTTTCATAGTTTTTGTAATTGTCATTTGCTTCTTAGAATTGCTGTCTGCATAGAATTTCAGTATTTTCTTCCTTTGCTTCTTATAAACAGTTGATAAACCAGTACTGTAGATATCACACAGCTTATGCACCAAAACACCATGGTCCATTTTTTCAACAGTTTTACTTCATTTTAGATCACTATGGACTGGTGTTTATGTTTGGCACAATGACTGACACACTCATATGTCTTAGAAGCCATAGCTACGGTTATATTTAAGCAAAATAAGCTAAGAATCTGACAGAATTGTGGTATCACTACCAACAAGTGCAGTGTAAAGAATATAGATAAGCATGCCCTACACACAATGCCATCTGTGGCTGCCCAGTAAACTAGTCTGGTGGCCGTGGTAATTTCAAGTTCCTTCACATAATTTTGTCCGGACTAAAAAAGGTGCTGAACCATCAGTCGCCAGAAATTCAGTGGTGTACCTGTACTGTTAGGATTAACTTTTTATGACATCATCAAATAACTCCAGTTTTACAGGATCTTTTATTTGTTGACAAAAATCCCTTTTGAATGATTACACGCAAATGACTTTTGTAGCTCATCCTTATTAGTTTTTCGTGTAAACAGTAACAGTTACATTGTGATGCTTATTAGTTTTTCGTGTAAACAGTAACAGTTACATTGTGTAATTAACCTTTATGCCGCTTCCTGCCTCATGTGAGAAATCACCAAGGACTGCTGTGTACCTCATAGAAGGTTTAATGGTTCCTACCCTCATTTGAATTCCTGGCTGATTTATGATGCCACATCTTATCTGTAAATGTCAGTAGTGATCTTCCAATGCATCTGGAAAAAGATATGCTTCACAGTCTCTCCTAAATCCTCAAAAAAGTGTATGATTATGTCATCATAATTTGGATACTAGATTTACACTCCCACCATTTTAGTCATTTTTAGAAAAAAAAATTGTTTTAGTTTTTATGTTTATGAAAATAATTTTTTTTTTATATATCTAAGTACATAACATTTTGTTTAAGTAAATGATATGTGTGTATGATGTATAAGTTTGTATATATATAATTTTCAAATGATACACCTAAATCATACCGGAAAGCTATTGCCACCCTCGCATGCCTATGTAAAGGAAATTATCCTACTTTTTAAGTAGTTTCTTCAGTGACATACGATACAGAGATATTCTGTAAGGGAAAACATGTTATAGATTTTTTTTCACTTTGGGGAGCATCATTTCAGATGAACTGCACTGTTTAGAGGTTAATGGGGAAATGAGGATTAGAGATGAAATATGTTTAGCTCATAAGGGGTTGATGACTGTTACTAAGTCAACTCTACATATAGTTAAGACCAAAAGTATCAAGATCCAACTAACAACAATAATTTTTAGTTGTGAAATCCATAATTCATTCTTCATTTTCAGAACAAAGACAGAACCCGTCATTTAAGAGACATCTCAAACTTATAAAAGTAGATTTAAATCTTGTAATATTGGTAAGAATAAGTAAAGCATAAAGAACATAGCATTAACTTTAGAAAATGCAGCAAAATAGAGTATACAAGTAATTAGATCTGTAAAACCATTCATGCATCTGCCACATGAATCTGAAAAAAAAATCATGCATTTGCTTGATGACTAAAGTTAGGTAATGACATGCTTACAGAAGTAGTCCATCCCCAAAATATCTGCAAAGATCAGATTTTTCTTTAGTTTGAAATTTCAACCTTGGGAAATGATGTAAAGTATATATTAGGATAGTGATTAATGATTCTAACATTATTATGTTGAATAGTATGGAAAATTCATTGGTGCTGTTTGGATGTGAGTTATGAGCCCTTAATGCAGAAGAATGGAAGAGGGTGGATGTGTTAGAAATGAAATGCCTGAGAACATCATGTGAATGAGGCATGTTGATCATGCAAGGAATGACCATGTAAGAGAGAGGTTATGGTAGTAAGAAGAGTATGACTGAGAGAGCTGAATGGGGTTTTCTGAAGTGGTTTAGACATACAGAGAGGATGAGTGAAGAGAGATTAACTGATAGGATATATGTGTCAGAAGTAGAGGGATTAAGTTTGACGGGAGACAGAATTTGAAATGGAAAGATGATTTGAAAGAGGCTTTGAGTTATTGGGTTCCGAACATACAGTAAGGTGTGATCCATGTATGGAATAAGAGTGAATTGGAGCAAAGTGGTATACATAGTGTGACTTGCAGTCAGCAAGCTGAACTAGGGTGTCTGAAGTAGTCATGTGAAACCAAAGAAAGATTTGTCGGGCTTGGCTGTGGATAGGGGGCTTTGATTTCAGTGTGTTACACATGACAGTTAGAGCTTGGATATGAACTTTTGAGGGCATTCTTTGTGTTCCTTAGCACCATCTCATTATGTGGGAAACTGAACAAATTTGAAAAAAATAATTTAACCCGAGGATGTCTTTTATGGGGGGCTCTTGCACCTCTGAGGATGCAGTACAATCAGTAGCTTAGAATTGATGGACTCTTTTCAAGTGGGAAGTTCTTTGACATCCACTGACAAAGGTACCAACTTGCTGAAGACTTCACTCATGGTGTAACCTTATACAGTTGGAGGTTGGTAACACCAAGTGATTGTGTTGAAAGATTTATTGAACCTGTTGGTGAAAAACAAGTTGGTTTTAGGAAGGGTAAGAGTGTGTAGACCACATAATGTACTTAGACAATTGTTGGAGAAATTTTGATGAAAAAGAGGAATGTATACATTTAGCAATCATGCATTAAAAAGGCATGTGATAAAGTGAAAAGGAAAGGTCTCTGGGAAGTTCTGACTCATATATGGCATGTGTAGAACTTTTGAATTTTGTCAAAGCTTTTATGATAGAGTAAAAGTAGTGTATGTGTGAGAGTAAGGGTGGTATGAGTAAGTGATTTGAAGTAAATGTGGGTGTGTATGAAGGTTGTGTGATATAACCATGGTTATTAATGTTTTTATGGATGGATAGCTCATGAGATGAGACTGAGGTAGAGCGATCATGGTGTGATACTTATTCATGGAGAAACAGAGTGGAAGTTATCATTGTTGCTGTGTTGTTGAGTAAGACTGAGAAAGAGCTGGATACAATGGTGTGCTGCATCAGTGATGTATGATGGAGGAGGATGCAGAGCGTGAATGTGAAAGGGATGGGAGATTACTTTGGAACATCATTGTGCAATGTGAGAAATTGGAAGGTATGGATGAATATGAATATTTAGGTGTAAGTTTCAGTTAGTATGGTAGATGTAAAGCATGTGTGCATTTAGTAAGAGAGGAGGATGAGTAGTTCCAGGTAAAGGAGAGTCTTTGTCATGGGTGTTTAATCTGTTTATATATGGGGAGGTTAGGGAGGTGAAGGGGCAGGTGTGCAGTCTGTCAGTTATTGGGAGTTGAGTGAGTTACTGTTTGCTGATAACAGTACTGGTGGCAGATTTGAGTGAGAAAGTGCAGAAGCTGGTCTCTGAGTTTAGTTGTGTTTGAAAGGGGAAAGTTGAGAGTAGGTGTGAAAAGCAAAGTTTTTAGGGTTGACTGTGGAGATAAACAGGTTATTTGGAGTGTGAGTTCAGATGGATGGAACCTAGAGGAATTAGAATGTTTTAGATACCTGGGAGTGGAAGTGGCAAAGAATGTAATCATGGGAGCTGAAATGAGCCATAAAGTGGTTGATGGGAGTAAGGTCTTGGGTGCAGTAAGGAGTGTGTGTAAAGAAAGGTTTCTGTCTCTGAAGCCAAAGATGGATATGGTTGATAGTATAGTAGTCCTGACAAGGTGATGTAACCATGGTTGTTTTTATCTATTTTTGAATAGGATGATGAGGGAGTTAATTGTGAGGGATGGGTCTACTAAATGCTGTGGGTGGAGGGACATGTTAGATGAATCAGAAGTGATGATTGCAGATGCCACAGTTCCAATGGTGCAGAGAAATACATTAGAAGCTGTTGGCAAAGTTTAGGAGTGTGTACAGGAGAGAGTTAAGAGAAAACATGAACATAAACAAGATATTGGTGATATAGCAAGGAATGAAACAAGATGGTTGGAGTGTAAGTTTAGATAGAGAGGACCTGTAGGAAGTGGATTTCTTTCAGTACATGGAAATGGAGGGAACTTTGGAGACTGAAGTGAATTAGGGTGAGAAAGGGAACTAAGGTCGTGGGTGCATCAAGGAGTATTTGGAAGGAGAGGATATAGTCTGTAAGGGAAAAGATGGTTATGTTTAAAGGTATAAGATTGTGACAGTGTTGTATTAATGCAAAATTTGGGCCTTGAATTCAAAAGAAAGGAAAAGAGTGAATGTGTTGGAAATGAAATGCCTATGCACATACAGTCCATTTAAGCCCATTTACCCAAAGCCCAGTCACCACTTGCACTTATGTATGCATATTTTCTTAGACTATGTATTCCCAATCACATTTTCTTAGATCATATACTCCAGATTACCAGTATTCTTTTCAGCATATAATATGAGATGCTTTTCCCTGTTTTCAATTACACCAGGAATGCATGTCTGCTCATCATTCCCAGACACACATATCGCCATTACCTGCACTCAGATCTGCTAGCACTAAATGTAATTCAATTTTCTTGAATCAGATCTCCCAAAGCAATCATTCACCTATACTCACAGTGCATTTTTCTTCTTAACTTTTCTCATTTCATGGTACAAAATAAATGAGTCATCTGCTACTCATACTCTACTTTCATTTCAACCTAAATCTGCCATGAACTCTTTTCCTTGCACTCTTTAACGCACTTCTTCACCTCATGTATCATTAGAAGTGCTAGTCCTTCCTTCTCTTTTGTCCTGTCACTAGTGCTGGACCTTATTCCCTGAATATTTGAGAAATGCGGTCCCTTTACCCTTCAACTTTGTTTCACCGAGAGCCAAAACATTCAGGTTTCTCATCAAACATATCACTCATATCTCACTTCTTTTTATGGTTACGACCATGCAGAGTCAGGCAACCCAGTTTAAACCTTTGAAGGAAAATTCTCTCTCAGCTTTTGTCTCTGTTCCTTTATTTAGAAGGTAATGATAAAGGAGTGAAAGATTTATGTCCCTGTTTTTATTTGAATCTGTTTTTGACTTATTCAAATGTTTTACCCAAAACAGCATGGTCACCCTTACATTTCTGCTATGGTTAATAATGGGACTCTTCACTATGACCATGACCGTGATGGAACTCATACCCAGTTGTCGTCAGGCTGTGTTTCTAAGTTCAGGAACCTGGATCATGATACATATATTTCCATCAGATATGTTCATGACACATTAACAGGTGAGGAAATGACATTTCATGGATTGTGCCATTTCAGTATTGATGATAATAATTGCAGTGAAATTGTTTCTCATTTTTTTTGCTGAATGGTAGTTCTGAATTGCTTGCCTGAATCCACATTTTGCTGTCATGGTCTCATAAAAAGATTTAACATGTTTATTTGATTAGTTCCATTGTAGTCATTTGAGTTATAATTCTTGTACATATTTTTTAGTGTATTTATCATTGAGCTTTTTCATGATGGAAGAATCGAAAAGGAAAGTTAAGAAGTTAAAGAAATTCATTAATGTTTTAAGGATTATTGCCATTTACATTGTTTTATCTGCATTCTCTCTTCTGACTAAAGAATATAATGTTCATTACTCCATGAAACAGTATAAAGCCTCCATTATGGCAAAAGCTCACTCCCTTTAGTATTCTTGATCTAAGTTTTTGTGCATGCATTGCAGGTGACTTTAGTGTATAATTCTTTCACACACTTACACTCTAGAAAGGACATGAAAGAAAGCAACATAGAAAGATTAAAGAGGTGTTTTTATTGCTAGTGGGTAATTCAGCCAGCATTGTTGAGAATTCATTTAAGATTTTTCATAACTGTTTATGATTTGTATTTTGAGACTGTAAGAGTGTGGACTTTTTTAAGTTGTAACTACATTTTTTTTTTTTTTTTTTTTTTTATACTTTGTCGCTGTCTCCCGCGTTTGCGAGGTAGCGCAAGGAAACAGACGAAAGAAATGGCCCAACCCCCCCCCATACACATGTATATACATACGTCCACACACGCAAATATACATACCTACACAGCTTTCCATGGTTTACCCCAGACGCTTCACATGCCTTGATTCAATCCACTGACAGCACGTCAGCCCCGGTATACCACATCGCTTCAATTCACTCTATTCCTTGCCCTCCTTTCACCCTCCTGCATGTTCAGGCCCCGATCACACAAAATCTTTTTCACTCCATCTTTCCACCTCCAATTTGGTCTCCCTCTTCTCCTTGTTCCCTCCACCTCCGACACATATATCCTCTTGGTCAATCTTTCCTCACTCATCCTCTCCATGTGCCCAAACCACTTCAAAACACCCTCTTCTGCTCTCTCAACCACGCTCTTTTTATTTCCACACATCTCTCTTACCCTTACGTTACTCACTCGATCAAACCACCTCACACCACACATTGTCCTCAAACATCTCATTTCCAGCACATCCATCCTCCTGCGCACAACTCTATCCATAGCCCACGCCTCGCAACCATACAACATTGTTGGAACCACTATTCCTTCAAACATACCCATTTTTGCTTTCCGAGATAATGTTCTCGACTTCCACACATTCTTCAAGGCCCCCAGAATTTTCGCCCCCTCCCCCACCCTATGATCCACTTCCGCTTCCATGGTTCCATCCGCTGCCAGATCCACTCCCAGATATCTAAAACATTTCACTTCCTCCAGTTTTTCTCCATTCAAACTCACCTCCCAATTGACTTGACCCTCAACCCTACTGTACCTAATAACCTTGCTCTTATTCACATTTACTCTTAACTTTCTTCTTCCACACACTTTAACAAACTCAGTCACTAGCTTCTGCAGTTTCACACATGAATCAGCCACCAGCGCTGTGTCATCAGCGAACAACAACTGACTCACTTCCCAAGCTCTCTCATCCACAACAGACTTCATACTTGCCCCTCTTTCCAAAACTCTTGCATTTACCTCCCTAACAACCCCATCCATAAACAAATTAAACAACCATGGAGACATCACACACCCCTGCCGCAAACCTACATTCACTGAGAACCAATCACTTTCCTCTCTTCCTACACGTACACATGCCTTACATCCTCGATAAAAACTTTTCACTGCTTCTAACAACTTTCCTCCCACACCATATATTCTTAATACCTTCCACAGAGCATCTCTATCAACTCTATCATATGCCTTCTCCAGATCCATAAATGCTACATACAAATCCATTTGCTTTTCTAAGTATTTCTCACATACATTCTTCAAAGCAAACACCTGATCCACACATCCTCTACCACTTCTGAAACCACACTGCTCTTCCCCAATCTGATGCTCTGTACATGCCTTCACCCTCTCAATTAATACCCTCCCATATAATTTACCAGGAATACTCAACAAACTTTTTTTTTTTTTTTTTTTTTTTTTTTTATACTTTGTCGCTGTCTCCCGCGTTTGCGAGGTAGCGCAAGGAAACAGACGAAAGAAACGGCCCAACCCCCCCCCATACACATGTACATACACACGCCCACACACGCAAATATACATACCTACACAGCTTTCCATGGTTTACCCCAGACGCTTCGCATGCCTTGATTCAATCCACTGACAGCACGTCAACCCCTGTATACCACATCGCTCCAATTCACTCTATTCCTTGCCCTCCTTTCACCCTCCTGCATGTTCAGGCCCCGATCACACAAAATCTTTTTCACTCCATCTTTCCACCTCCAATTTGGTCTCCCTCTTCTCCTCGTTCCCTCCACCTCCGACACATATATCCTCTTGGTCAATCTTTCCTCACTCATTCTCTCCATGTGCCCAAACCATTTCAAAACACCCTCTTCTGCTCTCTCAACCACGCTCTTTTTATTTCCACACATCTCTCTTACCCTTACGTTACTTACTTGATCAAACCACCTCACACCACACATTTTCCTCAAACATCTCATTTCCAGCACATCCATCCTCCTGCGCACATCTCTATCCATAGCCCACGCCTCGCAACCATACAACATTGTTGGAACCACTATTCCTTCAAACATACCCATTTTTGCTTTCCGAGATAATGTTCTCGACTTCCACACATTTTTCAAGGCTCCCAAAATTTTCGCCCCCTCCCCCACCCTATGATCCACTTCCGCTTCCATGGTTCCATCCGCTGCCAGATCCACTCCCAGATATCTAAAACACTTCACTTCCTCCAGTTTTTCTCCATTCAAACTCACCTCCCAATTGACTTGACCCTCACCCCTACTGTACCTAATAACCTTGCTCTTATTCACATTTACTCTTAACTTTCTTCTTCCACACACTTTACCAAACTCAGTCACCAGCTTCTGCAGTTTCTCACATGAATCAGCCACCAGCGCTGTATCATCAGCAAACAACAACTGACTCACTTCCCAAGCTCTCTCATCCCCAACAGACTTCATACTTGCCCCTCTTTCCAGGACTCTTGCATTTACCTCCCTAACAACCCCATCCATAAACAAATTAAACAACCATGGAGACATCACACACCCCTGCCGCAAACCTACATTCACTGAGAACCAATCACTTTCCTCTCTTCCTACACGTACACATGCCTTACATCCTCGATAAAAACTTTTCACTGCTTCTAACAACTTGCCTCCCACACCATATATTCTTAATACCTTCCACAGAGCATCTCTATCAACTCTATCATATGCCTTCTCCAGATCCATAAATGCTACATACAAATCCATTTGCTTTTCTAAGTATTTCTCACATACATTCTTCAAAGCAAACACCTGATCCACACATCCTCTACCACTTCTGAAACTGCACTGCTCTTCCCCAATCTGATGCTCTGTACATGCCTTCACCCTCTCAATCAATACCCTCCCATATAATTTACCAGGAATACTCAACAAACTTATACCTCTGTAATTTGAGCACTCACTCTTATCCCCTTTGCCTTTGTACAATGGCACTATGCACGCATTCCGCCAATCCTCAGGCACCTCACCATGAGTCATACATACATTTAAATAACCTTACCAACCAGTCAACAATACAGTCACCCCCTTTTTTAATAAATTCCACTGCAATACCATCCAAACCTGCTGCCTTGCCGGCTTTCATCTTCCGCAAAGCTTTTACTACCTCTTCTCTGTTTACCAAATCATTTTCCCTAACCCTCTCACTTTGCACACCACCTCGACCAAAACACCCTATATCTGCCACTCTGTCATCAGACACATTCAACAAACCTTCAAAATACTCATTCCATCTCCTTCTCACATCACCGCTACTTGTTATCACCTCCCCATTTACGCCCTTCACTGAAGTTCCCATTTGCTCCCTTGTCTTACGCACCCTATTTACCTCCTTCCAGAACATCTTATACCTCTGTAATTTGAGCACTCACTCTTATCCCCTGTATATACTGTATATACTGTATTTCAGAGAATAGACTATAATTATTACATATTCCTATTTTTTTAAGTTGTTATCATGTATATACTGTATTTTAAATAAATTGGAAGAAGTTGAACTGAAAATCATCAACAAATTGATCTAGAAGGAGGCTGGATAAAGGAGATTTCGAGAGCTTTACTACTGAAGGAGAAAATTTTTAGGAGAAAAAAATGTGATGAAACATTTAGGTTTATAGTGATAGAGAAGCTTATGGCATTAATAGAGAAACAGGATGTAAAGGTAAAACAAGCTGATGAAGAAGTTAGAACAACAAAGAATTTAATCAAGGAACATGAACACAAAATCATAGTGATTCAAAGAATTAAGAAGGAAGATAGACTTAGGAGAAAGGGCATGTATCATGGAAAGAGTCAGAGTGAGGAGATAAGTGGGACTTCTCTGTATGAGCAAAGGATGAATCAAAGAAAATGTGTATTATACAAATATCAGAAACTTTGGGAATAATTAGAAGATGGAAAATTAGAGTTAATCCTGCAGTTACAGATGTAGGGACCAAGAGTAGTGAATAATGTTAAGAAATGTGCTGAACCATGGATTTGGGAGTTTATAATTACCTGATACCATACTTGTATGTGTATACCTTAGGCTTTGCATGATTTTCTTTTTCATCTTACTTTCCCAGTTTTTTTTCTGGTTTGTGAACACTGCTTTTTCCAGTATGTCTTTCATCCTGTTCCCCTGTACATCCGGGTCTGTGCTTATGACAACTTTCTGATCTCCACTTTGATGATGTACAGTTATATCCTTGCATATTTCAGGTGTTCTTGCTTTTCAGTATCCTTTCTATTGTCATCCATACGTGTCTTCCATGTTGCATTTTACTTCATGCTGTGCATTAATGATGCTTGGTTGGTAGTGATGTTGGGTTTTCCCAAGTTTTTTCTGAGATAAGTTAATGCATTTAAGTGTGGTTACTACAGTGTTCATATATTACTGTAGGATTGGATTGATTATTGGAAAATGCATGAAATTATGATTTCTTTTATTACAGTCTGAACATCTTTTACTCTCATGAAATCTATATTTGCACATTGATGATACCAGATCACAAGTCATATGGCTGTATATTATACACAGATCCAAAATTCAAGATATAACATTTTTAGTTTAGTGCATTGTGGTCAAGAGGTGCATAACCTTGTGACAGAGCTATGTTTGCTGATGAAAGTCTTTGAATTTCGATGTACTGCTTCGGGTCATAAAAAGAAGTATGTTTTCTGCTCTTAGTTGGAACCAAAATAGCCTAGAAATAATTTTTGCTTCGAGAACATTTTGCGGTTGGCTATGCAGGGATTATTGTGATTTATGACTGCTAATTTTGGCAGTAGCACTTCTATTAAGCACCCAGCTGTATGACATTTTCTGTTTACTGGAAGTGATTGACAGCTCCCAAGTGTGTGAGTATACTATTTTAGAGGAAAGTTTTACTGAAATTTTTACTTTTGAAGAATAGTGCATATTTTGTAAATTTTGCTCATATCATACATAAAGCAAGGAAGAGTCCCTTGCTTTTCATGGACAGACAAGGGTTGATAAAGGAACTTTAGGGCAGGGAATGTATTGTCTTTATGAGAAGACCTTCTCCAGAAGCCAAGTATAAATGTGATTTTTTATTGATTCTTGATAAAAGAATAAAGTGAACTTTTATATCAATATATCAAAATGGTAAGATCTTTCCAGGTGAATCTACTGATTTATAGTGTCACATGCGAATTAGATTGTCCTCAAAAAACCTCAGTTTTGCAGGGTTGTTCAAAAATTTGAGCAGTTAGAAGCCAGTAAAGTGGCATGGTGCTTGTACAGGTCTGTTTTGCTAACAGAAAGACATACATTAAGAAATTTCTCATCAGAGCTTTGGAGAACTCTAAAATGGTTTTTAAGCCAGGAAAATCTTCAGGGACCCATGGTCCAACTGATAGTTTGGACAAAATTGTTAGATTTCATTTGGGGCTACCAATCTCCAGGTCACATAAAATTAAGATTTTATAGACTTAAGCTTAAGCTCAGAGGAAGAATAAATGGTTCCCTGGTTGTCTATTTTTCTGAACAATATGAATCTTGGTCAAGGAATGGTTTTCATGGATGATGTTATAGTTATGCAGTGTTTAATCAGTAGACATAATCAACACCTACAAACTTACCTCACCTCTTGCCTTCTCAGATACACTTCCCAACCACAGAACCTGAACAACACACTACTATCAACACTTACAGTACAACTAAAGCCTTAAAGGAGTCCCCTGCATCAGGTTTTGACATCATATCAGACCCTAGCATAAAACAGTTTGGCCTAATTGCAGTCGAACCTCTTGCATATATCTTAAAAGAAAAAAAGAGGAAAAAGCTTTTCAACATATATCCAAACCACCCAATTCCATCTCCTCTTACTTTCTTGTATTGCTTGTGTATTGGATATCCAAAATTCTTGAAAAACTGATCCACAATAGAATCACCCAGAACACTTCTCTTTCACCTGCACAGCATAGTTTATGACATAGTCACTTCACTACCAGTAGCACTGCGTGCAGACCTCTTACAATATATCCTTGATGGCTTCAGTCAACCACAATTCCCCTGCTGTACAGTATTAATAGTAGTAGATATCAACAAAGCACTTAACACTGTTACTAGACATATTATCGAAAGTTACTTGACTCCAACTTCCAAAACAATGACAAGAAATGGGTAGCCAACTATATATATATATATATATATATATATATATATATATATATATATATATATATATATATATATATATTGTAAAGGATTATCTGCTAGATAATCCTTTACAATATATATATGCTCTTCCTATCAGAGACTGTGCCACGTGCTTTAGGGATATTTTTAGGCCTCTCCAAAAGTTTCTTTATAATATTTTTTTATTTGATCATAAGTTTTCCTTGGTCTTTCTTTTTCATAGCTAAAGCCAGTAGCACTGTTCCTTCACATAAGAATGCCATGATCTTTTGGATACTCTATTTGACTGTAGTCAAATGAATATTCAATAGTAGTGAATGCTTTGTTTGACTTTTCTCCATGGTGGAAAATGTTTCTCCATTATGGTGTTCGATGACACTCTAATAGCATTTGAGGTAACTGCAACACTGAATATATGTACTGTTGTCTGTGCCGTAGTTGGTCTTATTGAAATTTGTGGGCCTGTTAGATAATTCATTGCCAAATGTATTTATGAAAGATTTCCTTGATTTTTGATAAAATCTATATTTTTCATAACATAACATTGGTTTCAACCAGTTTCTGTGGCAGATATAGAGACTTTAGTATCTTTTTACATAGAAAAAGTAATGGAAAAGTTTATATGAATAATTAGATTTTTTCATGGAGGAAAAACATTTTTAGGGAATGGGTTTTGGAAACAAAATATGTGTCCAAAGAGCTGAAGCACCCTTTGGCCCTGGTGATTGATGCAGTTGTTTTTCAAACCTTGTGTGGAGTTTATTTTTACAAAACTTTTTTTTGTAATGAAACCTGTAATGAAATATTTCAGCATAAAGTGACATTTGTCAAAAGTCGGAGATCTTTTACTGTATGTTACTCTGTGAGGAATATGGCTCCAAAATATCAAGAAACCCAAAGTTTCTTGATAAAGATGTGATTGTTAGATTTAGGAATAAATCAGTTTTAATATTGTCCAAGATAAAATTTCTTTTAAGAAATATTGTCCTTTATGTCCAGCCACTACTAAAAGCTTTTCTTGGTCTTTCACTGAATTACCTAGGAGAATAATTGTTTGTTTTTTAGGCTCTTTAAGTCTATCAAGAACATTTATGGTTCGCCTTTCACAGTATTCTAGAATATATAATGTAAATATTGTTACTTAAGTTTTTGCTTTTTTTGGAACATCTTTTTGGTTAAGAAAGAGAAAAGAGTTTTAGCATTCAACAAATACCTTACTTTGATGTGATTAAGTTTATCTCCCTTATATGGTTTTGAGTATACTGCCATAAGAAGAGGATAGTATAGAATTGAAAACATTACTTATTAAAGCTTGGGTCTTTCTTTCATTTTTCAAAGCATTTTCATGAAACCTCACCTTTTCCATGTTCCTATTCTCTCTGATTATCATAGAACTCTGTTCATAGATAATGGATTTAGGTTTTGAAGGATACAAAAACCTTTTCTTTACCATAGGCAGAGCTGGATGAGCATTCATTTTTTCATTCTTTTTCTTTTTCATTTTAATTAAGAAAAATTTTGTTTTCAAACATTAATGGCCAAGGCACAGAGAATACTTGAGTATAATTACCTATTTGTGCTGTACAGGGAGGATGTGTTACACATTTTGGAGCCTCATCTCTTGAAAATTCTCCAAAGTCATATGATTTCTTTAATTTATGTATACTGTCTGTGCTAACCATAACCTCAGTCATTCTATTCCATTCATCCACCACTCATAATAAGTTGTTTGGTTGTTGAGTCTTGCAATTGAGCTTCTGGCCTTATATGATTTACTATGGTTGAAGAAGGTGAGTCATCATTGATACATGTCATTTTGGAAGTAAAATGTCCTAAATCTCTACTGAGTAAGTGTTCTTACAGAGATACATAGGGCTCTGCTGATGGTAGAGAAATGGTTTTTCATCCTCCAAAACTTACATATTTTTTTCTGCTTAGTGGCCCCCTCCTCTTGCCTCACTTTGTAGTTTGTTCCTGTATGCCTGTTTCATATGCTGTGATCATGTATTGATACCTATAACATATTTATCATGTAATTAAGAGAAATCTTGTTCGTGTACTACACATTACCCCAGATCTTTAGATGCTTCTCTTTGTTATAGTTTAAGCAGTAAGGTTCTTCCTTGTTCATACTTGGCCCATTTACATGCTTTTGAATATTGATTTTGATTTTGTATGTTGCAGTATCAACTGACATAGACAACAAGCAAGCATTCAGTGATTGCTTCTCGGTGGCTGGTGTAAAATTACCTGTAGGTTATTATCTTGGGGTGTCTGCTGCTACAGGTGATCTCACTGATAACCATGACATCATCTCTCTCAAGGTGTATGACCTCTCCACACCTGATGATGTAAGTATGTTGTTGATATATACCAAATTTATATTGCATAGTATTGCTTGGTCTTGTTTCCCAGGATATATCCATGTAGATGGTTTTACTCAGGCTCTTTATTTAACTCAAATTCATAGTACAGGTGCACCCATGCAAATCTGGGACCCAAAAATTTACATCACTAGAAAACCAGCTGTTTTTATTGATGAAATCTGTGATTTGATAATCAGCAATACGTGGTGGAAGTATTAGGAGTGGCAGCTTTAGTTGTTTTGCACTCCGGACCCAGTGTTTAGCATATTACACCATTCTAAGGCAGTGACTCTTGTTTTCATAATTTTGTCCCTAACATACAAAAAGTCTAGCAAGCAGACTTAGTGTTGTTATGATGGAAAACATTAACTTGGTTTACCCTGAATTTCAGAGATGTTGAGTTATTGCAGATTATGAGACAGGTACATCCATGAAGGATGTACCTGGTATATGTAATTGCTTCATTAAGTCATCACAGTTTTTTCTCCCCAAAATTTACAGAAGTTGAGGTTACTTACAATGAAATACAATATTAAAATTCTTCAACAAGTGACCTCTGTCACCACCACCTCACCACAGATATGTCTGCTACCACTACCACTATAACCAGCCATCACCACCATTGCTACCAATTTCAGCTATTACCAACCACTGCCACCACTATATTGAAGGCAATACAGGATGATCGTAGAATAGATGACATGCTAAAAGACTAACTGCTGAAAAAAATAGCATAATAGAATAAGCAAGACAAATGATGGAACAAGATGTGTCAGTTGAGAAATGTCATTTTTCAATATACAAATCAGATAGTGAGCACAATGCACTAACTCTACTACCATGGCAAGATATCATTGTAGGTAATCATTACTGTACACCACCACCACAATCATTACCAAGCACCAACAACACAGCCCCCCGCTCCCTCCCCTTTTAGTCACCTTCTATGACACGCAGGGAATATGTGGGAAGCATTCTTTATCCCAATCCCCAGGGATAATGAAGTGTGTGAAAGAAGAAAGCTGAGAGTAAATGTGAATAAGAGCAAGGTTATTAGGTTCAATAGGGCTGAGGGACAAGTTAGTTGGGAGGTAAGTTTGAATGGAGAAAAATTGGAAAAAGTGAAGTGTTTTAGATATCTGGGAGTGGACTTAGCAGCGGATGGAACCATGGAAGTGGAAGTGAGTCACAGGGTGGGGTGGGATGGGGATGGGGAGGTAGAGAGATCAAAGGTCTGGGAGAGTTGAAGATTGTGTGGAAGGTGAGAACATTATCTCAGAGAGCAAAAATGGGTGTGTTTGAAGGAATAGTGGTTCCAACAATGTTATATGGTTGTGGGGCATGGGCTATAATTAGGGTTGTGCGGAGGAGGGTGGATGTGTTGGAAATGAAATGTTTGAGGACAATATGTGGTATGGGGTGGTTTGATTGAGTATGAAATGAAAGGGTGAGAAAGTTGTGTGGTAATGAAAAGAGTGTGGTTGAGAGAGCAGAAGAGGGTGTGTTAAAATGGTTTGGACACATGGAGAGAGAGAGTGAGGAAAGACTAACAAAGAGGATATATGTGTCATAGGTGGAGGGAAGAAGGAGAAGTGGGAGACCAAATCGGAGGTGGAAGGATGGAGTGATAAAGAATTGGAGCAATTGGGGCCTGATCATACAGGAGGGTGAAAGGTGTGCAAGGAATAGAGTGAATTGAACAATGTGGTATACCGGGGTTGATGTGCTGTCAGTGGATTGAACCAGGGCATGTGAAGTGTCTGGGATAAACCATGGAAAGGTCTGTGGTGTCTTGATGTGGAAAAGGAGCTGTGCATTACACATGCATTACACATTACACATGACTGTTAGAGACTGAGTGTGAACGAATGTGGCCTTTTATGTCTGTTCCTGGCACTGCCCCACTATAGGGGGAGAGGGATTCATTTCGTGTGTAGTGGGGTGGTGCCGGGAATGGCTGAAGGCAGCAAGTATGGATATGTACATGTGTATATATGTATATGTCTGTGTTTGTATTTGTATGTATACATTGAAAAGTATGTGTATGTATATGTGCATGTATGGGCTTTTATGTATATACATGCCTATGTGGATGGGTTGCACCATTCCTCGTCTGTTTCCTTGCACTACCTCTTAACGCGGGAGACGGCGGTTAAGTATAGTAAATAAATAGACATATACATATATACACATGTACATAAACCATACTGGATTTCATCTTCTGCAAAGCTTTCACTACCTCTTCTCTGTTCACCAGACCATTCTCCCTGACCCTCTCACTTTACAAACCTCCCTGACCGAAACGCTCTATATCTGTCACTGTCATCAAACACATTCAGCAAACCTTCAAAATATTCACTCCATATCCTTCTCACTTCATCACTACTCATTACCTCCCCATTTGTCCCCTTCACTGATGATCCCATTTTCCTCTTGTCTTTTTTTTTTTTTTTTTTTTTTTTTTTTTTTTCAAACTATTCGCCATTTCCCGCATTAGCGAGGTAGCGTTAAGAACAGAGAACTGGGCCACTGAGGGAATATCCTCACCTGGCCCTCTTCTCTGTTCCTTCTTTTGGAAAATTAAAAAAAAAATTGAGAGGGGAGGATTTCCAGCCCCCCGCTCCCTCCCCTTTTAGTCGCCTTCTACGACACGCAGGGAATACGTGGGAAGTATTCTTTCTCCCCTATATTTACCTCCTTCCAAAAAATTTTCCCATTCTACCTAAAGTTTAATGATACTCTCTCACCCCAACTCTCTTTTGCCCTCTTTTTCATTTGTTGCACCTTTCTCTTGACCTCTTGCTGCTTTCTTTTATACATCTCCCAGTCATTTGCATTACTTCCTTGCAAAAATCATCCAAACGTCTCTCTTTTCTCTCTCATTAACAATCTTACTTCTTCATCCCGCCATTCACTACCCTTTCTAATCTGCCCCACCTCCCACCTTTTTCATGCCACATGCATCTTTTGCACAAGCCATCACTGCTTCCCTAAATACATTCCATCCCTCCCCCACTCCCCTTACGGCATTTGTTCTCACTTTTTTCCATTCTGCACTCAATCTCTCTTGGTACTTCCTCACACAAGTCTCTTTTCCAAGCTCACTTACTCTCACCACTTTCTTCTTCCCAACATTCTCTCTTCTTTTCTGTAAACCTCTACAAATCTTCACCTTTGCCTCCACAAGATAGTGATCAGACATTCCTCCAGTTACCCCTCTCAGCACATTAACATCCAAAATTCTCTTTTATACACGCCTATCAATTAACACATAATACAATAACGCTCTCTGGCCATCTCTCCTACTCACATATATATACTTATGTATATCTCTCTTTTTGGTTTGATTGAGTAAGTAATGAAAGGGTAAGAGAGATGTGTAGTGGTAAAAAAAGAGTGTGGTTGAGAGAGCAGAAGAGGGTGTGTTGAAGTGCTTTGGTCGCATGGAGAGAATGAGTGAGGAAAGATTGACAAAGAGGATATATGTGTCAGAGGTAGAGGGAACAAGGAGAAGTGGGAGGCCAAATTTGAGGTGGAAGGATGGAGTGAAAAAGAATTTTAGCAATTGGGGCCTGAACATACAGGTGGGTGAAATGCATGCAAGGAATAGAGTGAATTGGAATGATGTGGTATACCAGGGTTGACGTGCTGTCAGTGGATTGAACTAGTGCATGTGAAGTGTCTGGGGTATACCATGGAAAGTTTTGTGGGACCTGGATGTGGAAAGGAAGCTGTGGTTTCAGTGCATTACACATGACAGCTAGAGACTAAGTGTGAATGAATGTGGCCTTTGTTGCCTTTTCCTAGCACTACCTTGCATGTACGTTGGGGGGGTGCTATTTCATGTGTGGTGGGGTGGTGATTGGAATGGATGAAGGCAGCAGTTATGAATATGTACGTGTATGTATGTATATGTCTGTGTATGTATATGTATGCATACGTTGAAATGTATAGGTATGTACATGTGCATGTGTTTGCGTTTTTGTATATACATGTGTATGTGGGTGGGTTGAGATTTTCTTTCATCTGTTTCCTTGCGCTACCTTGCTAATGTGGGAGACAGTGATTAAGTAAATTAATAAATATCTTTTTTTTTAAACCAGGTATTCCCAATCACCAGTCCTTTTTCAGCACACAAATCCACAAGCTCTTCACCATTTCCACTTACAACACCTAACACCCTATGTACACCAATTATACCCTCAATTGCCACATTACTCACCTTTGCATTCATGTCACCCATTGCTATGACCTAGTCTCGTACATCAAAACTACTAACATGTATGTATATTTGTATATGTTGATATGTATATGTATGTATATGTGCATGTATGGGCATTTATGTATATATATGTGTATATGAGTGGATGGGCCATTCTTTGTCTGTGTCCTGATGCTACCTCGCGTACATGGGAAACTGCGATCAAGTATAATAAGTAAATAAACAGCATCGCCACCCCGTGCATCAGAGGTAGCATCAAGAACACAGACAGAAAAAGGCCACATTCGCTCACACTCAGTCTTTATCTGTCATGTGCAATGCACTGAAACCACAGCTTCCTGTCCACATCCAGGTCCTACAGACCTTTCCATGGTTAGCCCCAGATGTTTAACATGCCCTGGTTCAGTCCATTGACAGCATGTTGACCTTGGTATACCACATTGTTCCAATTTACCTTGTCTTATATATATAAAGAAGGCGACTAAAAGGAAGGGGGGGTGGAAATCCACTCCTCTTGTTATTTTTTTAATTTTCCAAAAGAAGGAACAGAGAAGGGGGCCAGGTGAGGATATTCCCTCAAAGGCCCAGTCCTCTGTTCTTAACGCTACCTCACTAACGCAGGAAATGGCGAATAGTTTGAAAGAAAAAGAAAGATATATATATATATATATATATATATATATATATAGAGTTGTGCAGAGGAAGGTGGATGTATTAGAAATGAGATGTTTGAGGATAATATGTGGTGTGAATTGGTTTGATTGAGTAAGTAATAATAGGTAAGAGAGATTTGTGGTAATAAAAAGAGTGTGGTTTAGATAGCAGAAGAAGGTGTTTTGAAATGGTTTGGTCACATGGAGAGAATGAGTGAGGAAAGATTGACCAAGAGGATATATGTGTCAGAGGTGAAGGGAACGAGGTGGTGGGAGACCAAATTGGAGGTGGAAAGATGGAGTGAAAAAAATTTTGAGTGATCAGGGGCTGAACATGCAGGAGGGTGAAAGGCATGCAAGGAATAGAGTGAATTGGAATGATGTGGTATTCCGAGGTCGATGTGCTGTCAATGGATTGAACCAGGGCATGTGAAGCATCTGGGGTAAACCATGGAAAGTTCTGTGGGGCCCGGATGTGGAAAGGAAGCTGTGGTTTCGGTGCATTATTACATGACAGCTAGAGACTGAGTGTGAACGAATGGGGCCTTTGTTGTCTTTTCCTAGCTCTACCTCGCACCTATGTTGGGGGAGGGATTGTTATTTCATGTGTGGCGAGGTGGTGATGGGAATGAATAAAGGCAGACAGTATGAATTATGTACATGTGTATATATGTATATGTCTGTGTGTGTATATATATGTATACGTTGAGATGTATAGGTATGTATATTTGCGTGTGTGGACTTGTATGTATATACATGTGTATGGGCCATGGTGGGTTGGGCCATTTCTTTCGTCTGTTTCCTTGCGCTACCCTGCTAACGTGGGAGACAGTGACAAAGCAAAATGGATAAATAGATATATATCTATGCCACAGATCATCCTTTTAACATGATCAATCACACTGTCCCACAATCCATCTTGCCAGGAGCACTTAGAACTTGATTATTTGTTGTAAAAATATGTAAAAGGTAAAACAATTCTGATTCTAAGGAATTCTGTGTAATGATAATTGTTAGACAATATATATATATATATATATATATATATATATATATATATATATATATATATATTTTTTTTTTTTTTTTTTTTTGTTGCTGTCTCCCGCGTTTGCGAGGTAGCGCAAGGAAACAGACGAAAGAAATGGCCCAACCCACCATGGCCCATACACATGTATATACATATAAGTCCACACACGCAAATATACAAACCTACACAGCTTTCCATGGTTTACCCCAGACGCTTCACATGCCCTGATTGAATCCACTGACAGCACGTCAACCCCAGTATACCACATCGATCCAATTCACTCTATTCCTTGCCCTCCTTTCACCCTCCTGCATGTTCAGGCCTCAATCACACAAAATCTTTTTCACTCCATCTTTCCACCTCCAATTTGGTCTCCCACTTCTCGTTCCCTCCACCTCCGACACATATATCCTCTTGGTCAATCTTTCCTCACTCATTCTCTCCATGTGCCCAAACCATTTCAAAACACCCTCTTCTGCTCTCTCAACCACGCTCTTTTTATTTCCACACATCTCTCTTACCCTTACGTTACTTACTCGATCAAACCACCTCACACCACACATTTTCCTCAAACATCTCATTTTCAGCACATCCACCCTCCTGCGCACAACTCTATCCATAGCCCACGCCTCGCAACCATACAACATTGTTGGAACCACTATTCCTTCAAACATACCCATTTTTGCCTTCCGAGATAATGTTCTCGACTTCCACACATTCTTCAAGGCTCCCAGGATTTTCACCCCCTCCCCCACCCAATGATCCACTTCCGCTTCCATGGTTCCATCCGCTGCCAGATCCACTCCCAGATATCTAAAACACTTTACTTCCTCCAGTTTTTCTCCATTCAAACTTACTTCCCAATTGACTTGACCCTTAACCCTACTGTACCTAATAACCTTGCTCTTATTCACATTTACTCTTAACTTTCTTCTTTCACACACTTTACCAAACTCAGTCACCAGCCTCTGCAGTTTCTCACATGAATCAGCCACCAGCGCTGTACCAGCGCTGTATCATCAGCGAACAACAACTGACTCACTTCCCAAGCTCTCTCATCCACAACAGACTTCATACTTGCCCCTCTTTCCAAAACTCTTGCATTCACCTCCCTAACAACCCCATCCATAAACAAATTAAACATTCATGGAGACATCACACACCCCTGCCGCAAACCTACATTCACTGAGAACCAGTCACTTTCCTCTCTTCCTACACGTACACATGCCTTACATCCTCGATAAAAACTTTTCACTGCTTCTAACAACTTGCATCCCACACCATATATTCTTAATACCTTCCACAGAGCATCTCTATCAACTCTATCATATGCCTTCTCCAGATCCATAAATGCTACATACAAATCCATTTGCTTTTCTAAGTATTTCTCACATACATTCTTCAAAGCAAACACCTGCTCCACACATCCTCAACCACTTCTGAAACCACACTGCTCTTCCCCAATCTGATGCTCTGTACATGCCTTCACCCTCTCAATCAATACCCTCCCATATAATTTACCAGGTATACTCAACAAACTTATACCTCTGAAATTTGAGCACTCACTCTTATCCCCTTTGCCTTTGTACAATGGCACTATGCACGCATTCCGCCAATCCTCAGGCACCTCACCATGAGTCATGCATACATTAAATAACCTTACCAACCAGTCAATAATACAGTTATCCCTTTTTTAATAGATTCCACTGCAAGACCATCCAAACCTGCTGCCTTGCCAGCTTTCATCTTCCGCAAAGCTTTTACTACCTCTTCTCTGTTTACCAAATCATTTTCCCTAACCCTATCACTTTGCACACCACCTCGACCAAAACACCCTATATCTGCCACTCTATCATCAAACACATTCAACAAACCTTCAAAATACTCACTCCATCTCCTTCTCACATCACCACTACT